>NC_045958.1:129990461-130010461 GCF_010909765.2 Amblyraja radiata
ACACACACACACTGTACACACACACTGTACACACACACACTGCACACACACACACACTGGCTTAGATTAAAGAAACAAAAAACACAGTAACTAACTGCTTTCATTTTTACAAATACACCTCTGTCTCTGTCTCGCTGTGATTTGTTTTCGCTGTTACTCTGTGCGTCTAACCAAACGTGGGACTCACAACAGTTTGTGTGTTTCGAGCTTGTTGTTATCTGTGACTCCGGCAAGTGTAAAAAAGCCCAGTGTGAGTGAAACCCCTTCCACACCAGTGTGAGCGGCGTTGCTACACACAGCCACACTCTGGCGGGGCTACAGTGCGTGTGAACGCTCGCTCCGACCGACCTCCCTACCTGTCCCGCGGGTCGACCCAGCTGGTTTGCTTGGAGATGTGGTCGATGTAGAACACTCTGCCGTCGTAATCCCTCGACACTTTCCAACCATCCGGTAAAGGGAGCTCTCCATTGCCTCTCCTATGCATGCTGTGTTATTGCCAGCAGCTCCATGGGTGCAGGAAGGAAGGAGAGAGGGAGGGAGAGAGGGAGAGATTTAACATTGTAAAGGGAGGTAGGGAGAGGGGGGAAGAAGCCAGCTTTGAATAAAAGGCACCTCTGCAATCTTCCAAACCAAACTAGTCCTCCATCTTAACCCCCACAACACAGTCCAAGCCACCGTCTGCAGTATTAACATACACTGGATTTACATATACATTCCTCCCTCGGCAGGCTTATCATCAAATATCAATTAATGCCACAAGTCCCGCTGTTTCCTGCACCACCACCAGCCTTGCTCTTCCACTCCCACCTTACTGCATTCAAAGACTCAATTTGAACTTTAAAAACTACACAAGAAAATTTTTTTTTTTTTAAATATTTAAATTATTTTTGGAGGTCTGGTGCCTTTAATTTTTTTCTTTTCCATTCCCCGTCAGAATGCTGGAAGTGTTCCTTTTCTTGCAGGCAATTCTTGTGTGGGTTTGCAGACGAGCGCAGCAATTAGATTCATACGTTCATCAGTGATAGGGGCAGAATTAGGCCATTCGGCCCATCAATTCTACTCCGCCATTCAATCTTGGCTGATCTATCTCTTCCATCTAATCCCATTCTCCTGCCTTCAGTGGGACAGGCGGCATCTCTGGAGAGCAGGAATGGGTGATGTTTTGAGGCGTCAAGTTGGGAAAAGGGGAAGTACAACGGGATCTTGGGGGTCCTTGTACAGCACATCAGTCTATGAAAGTAAGCATGCAGGTACAGCAGGCAGTGAAGAAAGCGAATGGCATGTTGGCCTTTATAACAAGAGGAATCGAATATAGGAGCATAGAGGTCCTGCAGTTGTACAGAGCCCTAGTGAGACCACTCCTGGAGTATTGTGTATAGTTTTGGTCCCCTAATTTCAGGAGTGCAGCGTAGGTTCACAAGGTCCCCTATTGAGGGAGTGCAGCGTAGGTTCACAAGGTTAATTCCCGAGATGGCGGGACTGTCATATACTGAGAGAATGGAGCAGCTGGGCTTGTACACTCTGGAGTTTAGAAGGAGGAGAGGGCATCTCATTGAAACATATAAGATTGTTAAGGATTTGGACCCGCTAGAGGCAGAAAACATGTTCCAGATGTTGGGGGTGTCCAGAACCAGGGGCCACAGTTTAAAAATAAGGGGCAAGTCATTTAGAACGGAGACGAGGAAACACTTTTCCACACAGAGTTGTGAGTCTGTGGAATTCTCTGCCTCAGAGGGAGGTGGAGGCCGGTTCTCTGGATACTTTCAAGAGAGAGCTAGATAGGGCTCTTAAAGATAGCGGAGTCAGGGGATATGGGGAGAAGGCAGGAACGGGGTACTGATTGGGGATGATCAGCCATGAACACATTGAATGGCGGTGCTGGTTCGAAGGGCCTAATGGCCTACTCCTGCACCTATTGTCTATTGTCTAAACTTTCCCCCTCTTGCCATTTAGCTGGGCCCTGTTGTGTTGGACATTTGCACTCTATGAGAGGTTAAGTTAGGTTAATTGTTTATGGTCACTTAATGTGCGGGAATTGGTGGGAGGTGTGGACCTGCTGGGCCGAAGGGCCTGTTTATGTGCTGTATCTCTAAATTAAACTAAACTAAGCTAAATATCTTGTTCTGCAGACCCCGTTCTCCTGCCGTCTCCCCATAACCCCTGACACCCGTACTAACTAAGAATCTCTCTATCTCCACCTTAAAATATTCATGGCCTCCGCAGTCATCTGTGGCCGTTAATTCCATAGATTCACCACCATCTGGTTAAAGAAATTCCTCCTCATCTCCTTCCTAAAGGCACGACCTTTTATTCTGAGGCTGTGTCCTCTGGTCCTAGACTCTCCCACTAGTGGAAACATCCTCTCCACATCCACTCTATCCAGGCCTTTCACTATTCGGTAAGCTTCAATGAGGTCCCCTCTTAACCGTGTTATAGGAAAGATATTGTCAAACAGTTCAGAAAAGATTTACGAGGATGTTGCCAGGACTAGAGAGTCTGAGCTACAGGGAGAGGTTGAGCAGGCTGGGTCTCTATTCCTTGGAGCGCAGGAGGATGAGGGGTGATCTTATAGAGGTGTATAAAATCATGAGAGGAATAGATCGGGTAGACGCACAGAGTCTCTTGCCCAGAGTAGGGTAATCTAGGACCAGAGGACATAGGTTTACGCTGAAGGGGAAAAGATTTAAAGGAATCTGAGTGGGGGGGGGGGGGGGGGGGGGGGGGGTGATATGGACCAAATGCAGGGATGTGGGACTAGTGTAGCTGGGACGTGTTGGCCGGTGTGGGCAAGTTGGGCCGAAGGGCCCGTTTCCACACTGTATCACTCTATGACTCTATGACACTATCCTTCTAAACTAAACTAAACTAAAACGCTCATCATCTCTGCTGGCAAACAAGTCGTTTGAGAAAGAGAATTTGAGAGGTAACATGTATGAATGTGCTGAGGGATTAGATTACAAATTGGCAAGATCCTCAGAACAATCTCAGCCGTTCCAGCTTCGACACAACTTCAGTAGCAGTATTCGGCTGCAAAGCTCCCCGGGAGAAAATATCACTAAAATATCACTAAAATATCACATGCATTTATTTCCAGAGGGCTTGTACACAAAAACAGGGATGTAATTTTCTCACAGAGAGTTGTGAGTCTGTGGAATTCTCTGCCTCAAAGGGCGGTGGAGGCCGGTTCTCTGGATACTTTCAAGAGAGAGCTAGATAGGACTCTTAAAGATAGCGGAGTCAGGGGATATTGGAGAAGGCAGGAATGGGGTACTGATTGTGGATGATCATCCATGATCACATTGAATGGCGGTGCTGGTTCGAAGGGCCGAATGGCCTACTCCTGCACCTATTGTCTATTGTCTATTGTCTATTGTCTAATGCTGAGGCTCTATAAGGCGCTGGTCAGGCCACATTTGGAATATTGTGAGCAATTTTGGGCCCCATATCTGAGGAAGGATGTGCTGGCTCTGGAGAGGGTCCAGAGGAGGTTTACAAGAATGATCCCAGGAATGAGTAGGTAGACAAAAATGCTGGAGAAACTCAGCGGGTGAGGCAGCATCTATGGAGCGAAGGAAATAGGTGACGTTTCGGGTCGAGACCCTTCTTCAGACTGATGTGGGGGTGGTGGGGGAGGGTGGGGCCGGGCGGGAAGAAGAAAGGAGGAGGCGGAGACAGTGGGCTGCGGGAGAGCTGGGAGGGGAGGAGAAGGAGGGAGAAAGCAGGGACTACCTGAAATTGGAGAAGTCAATGTTCATACCGCTGGGGTGTAAACTGCCCAAGCGAAATATGGAATGAGTAGGTTAACCTATGATGGCCGTTTGTCGACACTGGGCCTGTACTCGCTGGAGTTTAGAAGAATGAGGGGGGACCTCATTGAAACATACAGAATAGTGAAAGGCTTGGATAGAGTGGATGTGGAGAGGATGTTTCCACTAGTGGGAGAGTCTAGGACTAGAGGACACAGCCTCAGAATTAAAGGACATTCTTTTAGGAAGAAGATGAGGAGGAATTTCTTGTCAGACGAGAATCTGTAGGGATTCTTTGCCACAGAAGGCTCTGGAGGCCAAGTCAGTGGACAGATTAAAGGCAGAGATTGATAGATTCTGGATTAGTACGGGTGTCAGAGGTTATGGGGAGAAGGCAGGAGAATGGGGTTAGGAGAGATTTATTTATTTATTTTATTTATTTATTAGTTATTTATATAACTAATAAATAATCAGCCATGTAGAGATATAGAGATAGATCAGCCATGATTGAATGGGCCAAACTTGATGGGCCGAATGGCTTAATTCTGCTAATATCAATATATATATATACTATGTAAGTAATAAAATCATAGAAGTGCAGGCAATGAGTTCTTGTTTAAGTTTTAGCATTTTAGAGATACAGCTTGAAAACAGGCCCTTCGGCCCACCGAGCCATGCCAACCAGCGATCACCCCATACACTAGCATTATCCTACACACACTAGGGACAATTTACAAATTTAATGAAAAACCAATTAACCTACAGATGTGTACGTCTTTCGAGTGTGGGAGGAAACCGGAGCACCCGGAGAAAACCCATGTGGTCATGGAGAGAACGTGCAAACTCCGTACAGACAGCACCCACAATCAGGATCAAACCCGGGTCTCTGGCGCTGTGAGGCAGCAACTCTACCGCTGCACCAATGTGCTACCTCCTATAGCAAGGGTGACCAAAACTGAACACAATACTCCTAATGCGGCCTCACCAACGCCTTGTATAACACACACACACGTGGATATATATATATACTTCATTCATTCATCGTTGAAAACATTCGCGATGCAGTGGCGCTGGTTTCCGATGGGAACGGTGACGGACGCACCACACATCTCTGTCCTCCAGTTCCTGCCGACTTCTACCGCTGGAAGTATAGGATTATGGTGTGTGTGTGCTTTATCATCATTCCTTACAATGCCATGTACGACAGTGATGGCAACTTCTACTGAAGTGTGGATGGCCATTGGCTCGCTCGAAGCTCATCCGTCCGTTGACAGGTCTTGTTTTTGGTCCTGCTGGGGGTCCACAGCCCCCTCCTCACCTGGCAAACCAGGTGGGGGAGACAGTTTAGTGCCGACATATCCGACCACGGAGCGGGTAGCACGGGATTACATGGTACCAATGGCAGGGGGGGACTCCCCCCGAACTGACCACACGCACACATATATACACATAAACAACAAACAACAAACAACAATAATAATAACAATACATTTTGTTGTTTTACCTTCCCCCTCGACTCCATCCAAGGACCCCAGCAGTCTTTCCAGGTGCGACAGAGGTTCACCTGCATCTCCTCCAACCTCATCTATTGCATCCGCTGCTCTAGGTGTCAGCTGCTCTACATTTTGTTGAGACCAAGCGCAGGCTTGGCGATCGTTTCGCCCAACACCTCCGCTCGGTTCGCAATAACCAACCTGTAGTTTACACCCCAGCGGTATGAACTTTGACCTCCAATTTCAGGTAGTCCGTGCTTTCTCCTTCCTTCCCCTCCCCTTCCCAGCTCTCCCACAGCCCACTGTCTCCGCCTCTTCCTTTCTTCCTCCCATCACCCCCCCGCCCCCCTCACCCACACATCAGTCTGAAGAAGGGTCTCGACCCGAAATGTCACCTATTCCTTCGCTCCATAGATGCTGCCTCACCCGCTGAGTTTCTCCAGCACTTTTGTCTACACACAACACTAATAGTGCACTAATAACAAGAATGGTCTATTGTGGTTCAGAGCTTATTTGGAGGTTGTAGTGTTTAATAGCCTGATGGCTGTAGGAACGATGCTGTTCCTGAACCTGGACGTTACAGTTTTCAGGCTCCTGTACCTTCTTCCCGATGGCAGGGGTGGGGTGAGAGAATGGCCAGGGTGAAGCTCAGTGGATGGGAGCTCTGGAGAACAGCTAACATGGGTCAGGTAGGCGTTGCCAATGCCCAAATTTGAGGACGGACATTCTTGCTATTGAGGGAGTGCAGCGTAGATTTACAAGGTTAATTCCCGGGGTGGCGGGACTGTCATATGCTGAGAGAATGGAGCGGCTGGGCTTGTACACTCTGGAGTTTAGAAGGATGAGAGGGTTTCTTATTGAAACATATAAGATTATTAAGGGTTTGGACACGCTGGAGGCAGGAAACATGTTCCCGATGTTGCGGGAGTCCAGAACCAGAGGCCACAGTTTAAGAATAAGGGGTAAGCCATTTAGCACGGAGATGAGGAAACACTTTTTCACACTGAGAGTTGTGAGTCTGTGGAATTCTCTGCCTCAGAGGGCGGTGGAGGCCGGTTCTCTGGACACTTTCAAGAGAGAGCTAGATTGGGCTCTTCAAGATAGCGGAGTCTGGGGATATGGGGAGAAGGCAGGAACGGGGTACTGATTGTGGATGATCAGCCATGATCAAATTGAATGGCGGTGCTGTCTCGAAGGGCCGAATGGCCTACTCCTGCACCTATTGTCTGTTGTCTATTGTCTAAGGCAGCTTTCCATGATTGCAACAACCCTTGAAGTCGGCCTGGAGCCGCTGTGAGAGATCGATTGCCTGCGTGAGACAGAGGCGTGGAAAGCGGCCTAAAAAGATTTTTGGTTGATCGTAACTTTGCCTCAACTCTGAAACGCGATCATCCCTCGCTGACCCAGTATTCCCTTCCCTTTGAAAATTACATTGAAAGGGAAATATGTTAAGAGGTTGACAGCTGACATTCTTGTGAGTCTCAAGTGGCCTTGTAACGTCACAATCCTTTGTAAAACCTGCGTTAAATTGTACCGTGGCCACAAGATACATGCTCATAAAAGTGAAACCCAGTACAACATAAAAACATCTTCATATTTGTTGTTCTTTTCTGCTTCTCACTTTCCTCCTCGCTCTTCCACAAGTGCTGCCTTGTTCATAAGGTCATAAGTGATAGGAGCAGAATTAGGCCATTCGGCCCATCAAGTCTACTCCACCATTCAATCATGGCTGATCTATCTCTCCCTCCTAACCCCATTCTCCTCCCTTCTCCCCATAACCTCTGACACCTGTACAGACACATACTGTAGAGCTGGAATGAAGGGCTTGTCCCACTTTCACGACCTAATTCACGACCTTTTTTTACTTGTAGCCATTTTTCATCATGTTAAAAAAACGCCCCGACCTACTTGATGCCACGAGTACCTACGACTAGCATCACGACCTACCTACGACCTCCTACGACCTCCCACGACCTCGTGACAGCCATGCTGCAAATATGAGTCAAGGGCAAACTCGGCAGAGGTCGTGAATTAGGTCGTAAAAGTGGGACAGGCCCTGAACTCAGCGGGTTAGGCAGCATCTCTGGCAAAAAGGAAATAGGTGACATTTTGGGTCGGAAATTAAACGAGTCTGAGGAAGGGTCGCGAATCTATCAAGAATCTATCTATCTCTGCCTTAAAAATATCCATTGACTTGGCCTCCACAGCCTTCTGTGGCAAAGAATTCCACAGATTCACCACCCTCTGTCTGAAGAAATTTCTCCTCATCTCCTTCCTAAATGAACATCCTTTAATTCTGAGGCTGTGACCTCTAGTCCTAGACTCTCCCACTAGTGGAAACATCCTCTCCACATCCACTCTATCCAGGCCTTTCACTATTCGCTGTCATACATCTCCACAGGCTATTGGACGTCTTGGATATATTATTGAAGAGGCCTTTGTTGTGATGTGAGGCTGTTACAGCAGCGTGATCTTATAGAGGTGTACAAAACCAACAGAGGTATAGATCGGGTAAATGCACAGAGTTGCGTGGTGTAGTGTTTTAACCTATTGTGAGAGAATGGAGCAGCTGGGCTAAATAGGGCTCTTAAAGATAGTGGAGTCAGGGGATATGGGGAGAAGGCAGGAACGGGGTACTGATTGGGGATGATCAGCCATGATCACATTGAATGTCAATGCTGGCTCGAAGGGCTGAATGGCCTACTCCTGCACCTATTGTCTATTGTCTATAGTAGTGGAATCAAGAACCAGAAGTCATAGGTTAAATGTGAGGTGGGATATATTTATTAGGGACCTGAGGAGCAACTATTTTACACAGAGGGTGGTGGGTGTCTGGAACGAACTGCCGGAGGAGGTAGTTGAGGCAGGTATTATCACATTTAACAAACTCTGGACAAGTACATTGATGGTTTAAGAAGGAACTGCAGATTCTGGAAAATCGAAGGTGGACAAAAGTGCTGGAGAAACTCAGCGGGTGCAGCAACATCTATGGAGCGAAGGAAATAAGTTGCTTAAGTACATTGATGGGATAGGTTTAGAGGGAATGTGTGAGAAGGAACTGCAGATACTGGTTTAAACCAAAGATAGACACAAAACGCTAGAGTAACTCAATGGGTCAGGCAGCATCTCTGGAGAAAAGGAATTGGTGACATTTCAGGTCGAGACCCTTCTTCAGACTGGTTTCATTTACAACCCGAAATGTCACCTATTTCTTTTCTCCAGAGATGCTGCCTGACCCGCCGAGTTACTCCAGCACTACAGTATGTGTCTATCTTAGGTTTAGAGGGATGTGTGCCAAATGTAGGCAGCTGGGACTCGTGTGGATGGGACATGTTGGTCGGCATGGGCAAGTTAGGCCGAAGGGCCTGTTTCCACACTGTGTGACTATGACTATTTCTTGTTCTTTTCTGCTTCTCGTTTTTTTCCTCTCTCTCTCATAAGTGCTTTACCCACAGACTATTTATTTGAAGTCTTGTACATATATATATATATTACGGGGTGGGTGGTGGCACAGCTGTAGAGTTGCTGCCTTACAGCGCTTGCAGCACCGGAGAACCGGGTTCGATCCCGACTACGGGCGCTGCCTGCACGGAGTTTGTACGTTCACCCCGTGACCCGCGTGGGTTATCTCCGAGGTCTTCGGTTTCCTCCCACACTCCAAAGACGTACAGGTTTGTAAGTTAATTGTTTTGGGTAAAAATTGTAAATTGTCCCTAGTATGGATAGGATAGTGTTAGTGTGCGGGGATCGCTGGTCGGCACAGACACAGTGGGCCGAAGGGCTTGTTTCCGCGCTGTATCTATAAACTAAACTAAAGTTTCCTGACCAGAAACGTCAACTATGAAAGCTCTCCCGGATGCTGCTTGACCCGTTGACCTCTTAATAAACCCATTTGTCCTCCTCTGGTGAATTCTATATTTCTCCCAGTTCTCCAGTTTGCTGCTTCCACTGGCCAATTTATATGCCTTTTCCGTGGATTTAACACTATCCTTGATTTCCCTCGTTAGCCACGATTGAGCCGCCTTCCCAGTTTTATGTTTTCACCAGACAGGGAAGAATAATTTCTGGAGTTCATCCATGCCGTCTTTAAATCTTTGCCACTGCATCTCCACCGTCAACCCTTTAAGTATAATTTGCCCGTCTATCCGAGCCAATTCCCGTCTCCACAACCAGGGGCCACACACAGTTTAAGAATAAGGGGTAAGCCATTTAGGTTTTAACGTCATAATTTCACTTTTATTCCAGTTTATTCTTTAACCTGAAAAAGATCCGAATTCCTCTATTAAGTATAATAAATTTGGTAAACTAGTTTGCGATTTTGTGATGTATAAAAGTATATCGTCTGCGTATAGTGAGATTTTATTATTTGAATCTTTGGAATTGTATCCCCCAACGTTCGGATGAGTTGTTATACATTCTGCTAAGGGTTCTATCACAAGGGAAAATAGCAGGGGTGATAGTGCACATCCCTGTCTATTGCCCCTTGATAATTGTAATTTTGAAGTGGGAATCTTTTCCACTAGTCACTTTAATTTCATGTTTCATGTATCTTGTGGGTTTTTTTAATGACTGTTGGCAGATTAATTTCGAAGGAGTTTAGAAGGATGAGAGGGTATCTCATTGAAACATATAAGATTATTAAGGGTTTGGACACGCTAGAGGCAGGAAACATGTTCCCGATGTTAGGGGAGTCCAGACCAGGGGCCACACATTAAGAATAAGGGGTAAGCCATTTAAAACGGAGATGAGGAAACACTTTTTCCCACAGAGAATGGCGAGTCTGTGGAATTCTCTGCCTCAGTGGAGGCCGGTTCTCTGGATGCTTTCAAGAGAGAGCTAGATAGGGCTCTTAAAGATAGCAAAGTCAGGGGATATGGGGAGAAGGCAGGAATGGGGTACTGATTGGGGATGATCAGCCATGATCACATTGAATGGCGGTGCGTGGGTTTTCTCCGCACGTCCCAAAGACATGCAGGTTTATAGGTTAATTGGCTGCAAATTGTCCCGCGCGCGGCAGCCTCGCCAGCAGTTTGTCTGTCCTTTCACCCTTTTTTGTTATTTTTAGTGGATCTTAAAGTTTGCTTTTGGAGGTTACTTAATCTTTTTTATGTAGGGGTAGGGAGGGTAAATGGGGAAACCGTTTGAAGAATGGTTTGAAGGAAAGTCTGAAGAAGGGTTTTGGCCCGAAACTTTGCCTATTTCCTTCGTTCCATAGATGTTGCTGCATCCGCTGAGTTTCTCCAGCACTTTTGTCTGCATCTGGTCGCGCATGCGTCTTTTCTCGGAGTCGCATCTTCGCCCCCCCCCCTCGCGGATTGGTGCAGTGGGGAACGTTGATTCCGCTGTGTGGGGATGTTCATGTTAAACTCTATCGGGTATTGTGTTCTTATTATTCGTATGGCTGTATGCTAACTCACATCTCACTGTACCAATTGGTGCATGTGACAATAAATGTAACTTGAACTTGAACTTGGATAGTGCTAGTGTGCAGGATTCAATGATTCAATGATACATTATTGTCACATGTAGGAAGGTTCAGTGAAATGGTCTGTTTTGCAGATGACTCGGTAAAATTATGCAGCAGACCTCACGTCTGTCGCCACGTTTTGGTGCCGACTACGTTGCAGACGTTCACTGAATGGTCCCGTCTAGGGCCGGCCGCCACAGACGCAGTATGACTATATGCTGGTTTACCCAAAAGGTCATAAACCTGGGTCTCTGGTGCTGCCAGGGACAGTTTCTTACCAGCTGTTATCAGGCAACTGAACCATCCTAGCACAACCAGAGAGCGGTCCCGATCTACCATCTACCTCATTGGAGACCCTCCTAAAATTGGCGGAGTCAGGGGATATGGGGAGAAGGCAGGAACGGGGTACTGATTGGGCATGATCAGCCATGATCACAATGAATGGCGGTGCTGGCTCGAAGGGCCAAATTTTTGCCTCCATCACAGTAAGGAGGTGCTTGGTGGACTCACTGTGGTGGATGTTAATTTGTGTTTACTGTCTGTTCGGTTGTCTATTATTGTATTATTGTATGTATGACTGCAGGCACGAAATTTCGTTCAGACTGAAAGGTCTGAATGACAATAAAGGAAATTCAATTCAATTCAATTCTATTCAACGGTCTACTCCTGCACCCATTGTCTATTGTCTATTGTCTATTGTCTAACCCCATTCTCCTGCCTTCTCCCCATAACCCCTGACACCCGTACTAATCAAGAATTTGTCAATCTCCATCTTAAAAGTATCCAATGATTTGGCCTCCACTGGCGTCTGTGGCAAAGAATTCCACAGATTCACCACCCTTTGATTAAAGAAATTCCTCCTCATCTCCTTTCTAAAGGTACGTCCTTTAATTCCGAGGCTGTGCACTCTGGTCCCAGACTCTCCCACCAGTGGAAACATCCTCTCAACATCCACTCCATCCGGGCTCGTTGTTTACTGCCATTTGAGCCATGAAATATATAAGATTATTAAAGGTTTGGACACGCTAGAGGCAGGAAACATGTTCCCGGTGTTGGGGGAGTCCAGAACCAGGGGCCACAGTTTAAGAATAAGTGGGTAAGCCATTTAGAACGGAGACGAGGAAACACTTTTTCACACAGAGAGTTGTGAGTCTGTGGAATTCTCTGCCTCAGAGGGCGGTGGAGGCAGGTTCTCTGGATGTTTTCAAGAGAGAGCTAGATACGGCTCTTAAAAATAGCGGAGTCAGGGGATATGGGGAGAAGGCAGGAACGGGGTACTGATTGGGGATGATCGGCCATGCCCTTCATCTTTGCACCGGCTCCTGCTCTCTATCCCCCCCCCCCCCACCCCCCCCCCCCCCCCCCCCCCCCCCCCCCCCTCCATCCTTGAACAGCAGATTATTATCGGCGTTACGTTCCAAAGTGTATTCAAGTGGAACTTCAATGAATTACCTGCTTGGCTCACAAACAAGAATGTCATCAGGTGACCCGAGGGCAGTCAGAATGATTGCTCTCAGCACAGAGGCCAAAGTCAGAGATCGTGTCCCTGCCAGCGTGTATCCCAATGTTGCCAGGGGAATGAAAACAAACTGGAAGAGATGTGCAAAGAGATGTGGAAATTCAAAAGGACTAGAAATGTTCCCTGTTGGACAAGAGGCAAATGGTGTTCGTAGTTTTGTTCAGCCATGATCACATTGAATGGCGGCGCTGGCTCAAAGGGCCGAATGGTCTACTCCTGCCCCTATTGCCTATCTATCCACGTACCTGTCTAAATGTTTCTTAAACGTAGAAACACAGAAAAGAATGGTAGATTGAGCTGCAAACACAGAAAATAATGGTAGATTGAGCTGATTGGCCCAATTTTGCTTCTATCACTTCTGAACATGAACTTAACTACAATTCCTTATTTCTTCATAGTTCTTGATGTATCTGTTGAGCAAGTGTCTACGAGGCATTCTAATCTCCGTTCATGCCAACCGTGAGATTTGGAACGTAAGCTGTTTATCCCAAGGCCTTCGGCCCAGTAAATGACTCCAAGCAGATAAACACTGCATGGTAAAGTCTTACTGCCTGATAAGATATTGCCACCTCCTTTATCACTCCTAGTTCCGCACCCAGGACAGGCAGTCGGGACACGGAACCAAAAAACGTGCCAGGAATTTATGGGGCGAGAATGAAGAGGAACTTCAGGAATTTAAATCACCGTCAATCATCCCTTTGATGTTATTATCTGGAGCAAAGTACAGATCTTGACTGAGTCCCCTGTGTGGATAGGATTACAGCTGACTGTGTGCTGCCACCTGATCTCCGCAGAGAAAAAACACTCACACCTCAACTTCTTTCCTCTCATATGAGATGCAATGTGGTGATTTTTTTTATGGTTTAGCGATACAGTGCTGAAACAGGCCCCTCGGCCCACCGAGTCTGCTCCGACCAGCGATCCCCATACACTAACACTATCCCACGCACACTAGGGACAATTTATATTCACACCAAGCCGATTAACCTACGAACCTGCACGTCTTTTAGGAGCAAAGAGGTCCTTCTGCTGTTGTACAGAGCCCTAGTGAGACCACACCTGGAGTATTGTGTGCAGTTTTGGTCCCCTAATTTGAGGAAGGACATTCTTGCTATTGAGGGAGTGCAGCGTAGGTTTACAAGGTTAATTTCCGGGATGGCGGGACTGTCGTATGCTGAGAGAAAGGAGCAGCTGGGCTTGTACACTTTGGAGTTTAGAAGGATGAGAGGATATCTCATTGAAACATATAAGATTGTTAAGGGATTGGACACGCTAGAGGCAGGAAACATGTTCCCGATGTTGGGGGAGTCCAGAACCAGGGGCCACAGTTTAAGAATAAGGAATAAGCCATTTAGAACGGAGACGAGGAAACACTTTTTCTCACAGAGAGTGGTGAGTCTGTGGAATTCTCTGCCTCAGAGGGCGGTGGAGGCCGGTTCTCTGGATGCTTTCAAGAGAGAGCTAGATAGGGCTCTTAAAAATAGCGGAGTCAGGGGATATGGGGAGAAGGCAGGAACGGGGTACTGATTGGGGATGATCAGCCATGATCACATTGAATGGCGGTGCTGGCTCGAAGGGCCGAAAGGCCTACTCCTGCACCTATTATCTATCGTCTATTGAAATGTCACCTATGAATACTCTCCAGGATGCTGCTTGACCCGTTAAGTTACTGCAGCACCTTATGGCATTTTGCTATTCGTATTCAAGTAGTCTTTTATTTGTGATGAGACCAATTTCTCAGATTAAAGTTCATATTTGCAGGTCAAATCATCTTTTTGTGGTTCTGACCTACAATGGTAAGAAAATAATTGGAGAAAAGAATGATTTATCTCGGGTCATTGACAATAGGAGCTGTTCTGGAAAAAGCTGCCTGACCCACTGAGTTACTCCAGCCCTTCATGCGAGTCTACTTCATCAGGGGGAGATTGCCATCTAGTGGCCTCCAGAAGTCTAACTCATCCACTCCCTGTTTCGCGGAGGCATTGTGACACAGGGTGTAGCTGTAGGCTCTACCCTGAATGATCCCGGGAATGAGTGGGTTCACGTATGATTCACTGGATGCTGTTAACAATAGACAATAGACAATAGGTTCAGGAGTAGTCCATTCGGCCTGGATGTGGAGAGGATGTTTCCACTAGTGGGAGTGTCTAGGACCAGAGGGCACAGCCTCAGAATAAAAGGACATACCTTTTAGGAAGAAGAAAAGGAGAAATGTATTTAGCCAGAGGGTGGTGAATCTGTGGGATTCATTGCCACAGAAGGCTGTGCAGGCCACAAGTCCATGGATATTTTCACGGCAGAGATAGATAGATTCTTGATTAGTACGGATGTCAGGGGTTAGGGGGGAGAAGGCAGGAGAATGGGGTTTGGAGGGGCTTGGAGGGATAGATAGATCAGTCATGATTGAATGATGGAGTAGACTCGATTTGGCCGAATGGCCTCATTCTACTCCTAGATCTTATGAACATGAATTTTGCTGCCTCACAGCGCCGATGATCCGGGTTCGATCCTGACCTCCGATGCTGCCTGTACGGAGTTTGCACGGTTATCCCTCTAACCACGAGGGTTTTCTCCAGCTGCTCTGGTTCCCTCCCACATTCCAAATACATCATTTTTGTAGGTTAATTGGCCCTCGTGTGTAGGGAGTGGATAAGAAAGTGGGATAACATGGTGGGGAACTAGGAGCAAGGAGGTCCATCTGCAATTGTACCGAGCCCTAGTGAGACCACACCTGGAGTATTGTGTGCAGTTTTGGTCCCCTAATTTGAGGAAGGACATTCTTGCTATTGAGGGAGTGCAGCGTAGGGTTACAAGGTTAATTCCTGGGATGGCGGGACTGTCATATACTGAGAGAATGGAGCGGCTGGGATTCTACACTCTGGAATTTAGAAGGATGAGAGGATATCTCATTGAAACATATAAGATTGTTAAGGGCTTGGACACGAAGATTGTTAAGAGGCAGGAAACATGTTCCCGATGTTGGGGGAGTCCAGAACCAGGGGCCACAGTTTAAGAATAAGGAGTAAGCCATTTAGAACGGAGACGAGGAAACACCTTTTCTCACAGAGAGTGGTGAGTCTGTGGAATTCTCTGCCTCAGAGGGCAGTTGGAGGCTGGTTCTCTGGATGCTTTCAAGAGAGAGCTACATAGGGCTCTTAAAAATAGCGGAGTCAGGGGATATGGGGAGAAGGCAGGAACGAGGTACTGATTGGGAATGATCAGCCATGATTACATTGAATGGCGGTGCTGGCTCGAAGGGCCGAATGGCCTACTCCTGCACCTATTGTCTATTGCCTATTGTATATAACATAGAACTAGTGTGAACGGGTGATCGATGGTCGGCGTGGATGCGGTGGGCTAAAGGGCCTGATTACAAACAGTATCTCTAAACAAATTTGAACTAATTATCAAATTATCAATTATCAAAAAAGCTCATCAGCGCCTCTACTTCCTGAGAAGATTACGGAGAGTCAGATTGTCAAGGAAGACTCTCTCTAACTTCTACAGGTGCACAGTCGAGAGCATGCTGACCGGTTGCATCGTGGCTTGGTTCGGCAATTTGAGCGCCCTGGAGAGGAAAAGACTACAAAAAGTAGTAAACACTGCCCAGTCCATCATCGGCTCTGACCTTCCTTCCATCGAGGGGATTTATCGCAGTCGCTGCCTCAAAAAGGCTGGCAGTATCATCAAGGACCCACACCATCCTGGCCACACACTCATCTCCCTGCTACCTTCAGGTAGAAGGTGCAGGAGCCTGAAGACTGCAACAGCCAGGTTCAGGAATAGCTACTTCCCCTCAGCCATCAGGCTATTAAACCTGGCTCGGACAAAACTCTGACTATTAGCAACCACTTTCTGTTATTTGCACTACCAGTTTATTTATTCATGTGTGTATATATTTATATCATGGTATATGGACACATTTATCTGTTTTGTAGTAAATGCCTACTATTTTCTGTGTGCTTAAGCAAAGCAAGAATTTCATTGTCCTATACAGGGACACATGACAATAAACTCACTTGAACTTGAACTAATTGAATCTCCGAGCTCATTAATGTTGCCTGAGGCCAACGTTTCTCTGCTCTTTCCGGCTTCCTTGCAGACACCACGTGCTTTGAAATTTGAAGCTTGTTAACAAATCCTACTTATCCACTCAAAACGCACGCCAAAGCAATGCTAACAAGAGTGGAGAGATATTTTTTTTCTCTATCCCAGTGGCAATTTTAAACTATTCAACAAAGAAGCCAATGTTTCCCAATGTAAAACTTAATCAGATATAGAAACAAGGAACTGCAGATGCTGGTTTACAAAAGGGGACACAGAGTGCTGGAGTAACTCAGCGGGTCAGGCAGCATCTGTGGAGAACATGGATAGGTGACGTTTCACATAGTGCTGGAGTAACTCAGCGGGTCAGGCAGCATCTGTGGAGAACATGGATAGGTGACGTTTCACATAGTGCTGGAGTAACTCAGCGGGTCAGGCAACATCTCTGGAGAACATGGATAGGTGACGTATCCGGTCGGGACCCTTCTTCAGATCCTTTTGTTGCACAAACCAGTCCCACCCTCATCTGCATCCACCTATCACTTACCACGTGCTTAAAAATTGGAGCTTGTTAACAAATATTACTTATCCTCGCAAACGTGTGGAGATATTTTGTTCTCCATCATGGATAGGACATAATTTGGAGGGATATGGGTCAAACGCAGGCAGGTGAGACTAGTGTGACTGGAACACGTTGGGCAGTGTGGGCACGTTGGGCCGAAGGGCCTGTTTCCACGCTGTATCACTCTATGACTATGATTCCAGTGGCAAATTCATATCTTTCAATAAACAAGCCAATGTTTCCAAATGCCAAACATTTCAACTCCCCTTCCCATTCCCATACTGAATCTAAATGTGTTGCCAATTCTATGTCTGTCCCACTGTGTTGTGAATGATCCATGACTCTGACAATGCTAACCAAACTAATTGTGGACTCCTGGGCCCACATCATCTCTTTAACTCCCCCTCCCATTCCCACACTGACCTTTCTGTCCAAGAGTCATAGAGTAATAGGGTGATACAGTGTGGAAACAGGGCCTTTGGCCCAGCTTGCCCACACCGGCCAACAATGTCCCAGCTACACTAGTCCCACTTGCCTGTGCTCGGTCCATATTCCTCCAACCAGTCCTATCCATGTACCTGTCTAACTGTTTCTTAAACGATGGGATAGTCTCAGCCTCATCTACCTCCTCTGGCAGCTCGTTCCATACACCCACCACCCTTTGTGTGAAAAAATTACCCCTCGGATTCCTATTAAATCTTTTCCCATTCACCTTGAACCTATGTCCTCTGGTCCTCGATTCCCCTACTCTGGGCAAGAGACTCTGTGCATCTACCCGATCTATTCCTCTCATGATTTTGTACACCTCTATAAGATCTCCCCTCATCCTCCTGCGCTCCATGGAATAGATACCCAGCCTGCTCAACCTCTCCCTATAGCTCACACCCTCTAGTCCTGGCAACATCCTTGTAAATCTTTTCTGAACCCTTTCGAGCCTGACAATATCTTTCCTATAACATGGTGCCCAAACCTGAACACAATATTCTAAATGCGGTCTCACCAACATGACCTCTCAATTTCTATACTAAATACTCTGACTGATGAAGGCCAAAGTGACAAAAGCCTTTTTGACCACCTCATTTATCTGTGACTCGACCTTCAAGGAAGCATGCACCTGTACTCCGAGATCCCTCTGCTCTGCAACATTCCCCTGAGGCCTGGGCCTCCTCTACTGTCAAAGTGAGGCCAAACGTAAATTGTAGGTGCAGCACCTCATATTACACTTGGGCAGTTTACAGCCCTGCACAGGGGTGGAAATTGCTGTCAAAACATGGGGGGGACGCAATTTCCTGGTGGCCGCACGCTCATGCGCACACACACGCGCACACACACACACACACACACACACACACACACACACACACACACACACACACACACACACACACACACACACACACACACACACACACACACACACACACACACACACACCCACTTCAGCCGTGGGCCCTGTGGACGATAATATCGGGAGCTGACCTGGTTGGTGACCGAATCCGAACTCCAACCACAGCAGCTTCGTCTGCCCCAAATCGTGGGGCTTGAATCGGGCCGTTGGCGGGGCCTTTCATTGCGTGGCCTGGCGCGGCTTGAAACTGGCCGTGGGATCTTCCATCACTCGACGGAGGCTTCAACATCGGGGGCCTCGATTGCCTCGATGCAGCAATGTGACCGCGGGGCGGTGGAAGATCCCACGGCCGATTTTAAGCTGCTCCGGGCCGGGCGATGAAAGGCCCCACCAACGGGCCGATTCAAGCTCCGCTCTATGATCTTTGCTCCACTAGGACGTCTCCCTCCTCCAGTCGCTGAATCATCATATCCACCCCCCCCCCCCATTGCCTGCTGACCGACGTCTCTCTCGTCCAATCGACGCCCTCGATCATCAGTCCCGCCCCGCTCGTGGAAAGCGGAGATTTTCAATAGATTTTTTTTCACCGAATTTGAAAATCCGGATTACAAAACATGCGAGGGAGGGGGGGGGGGAATAGTCCCCCACCTCTTAAAACATGAGGGGGACGTGTCCCCCCGTTCCCCCGGCATTTCCGCCCATGGCCCTGAAGTATTAATATTGATTTCTCTAATTTAAGGTAACCCTTGCATCCCCTACCTCTCCGTCCCTCCCCCACCCTAGTTTCCTACAATTTTCACTGTTCATACCCTTTCGTTATCACCTGCCCCACAGCCAACAAAGGACCATTGTGGGCTCCAACTTTCCACAGTCATCGGTGCCGACTATGATTTGTTCAGAACCTTTTCATACCTCTTGTTTCCCTCTCCCCGACTCTCAGTCTGAAGATGGGTCTCAATCCAAAACGTCACCCATTCCTTTCCTCCAGAGATGCAGCCTGACCCGCTGAGTTACTCCAGCATTTTGTCTCTATCTTCGGTGTCCCAATGTAAAATATTTTGTTTGAAGTTCAATGTAATCAAGGGATAGAGCACGATCTTGTGGCTTAAAGAAGTCTACCACTTTCACTCTCTCTTTAATATCAGGCAACAGTTAAATTAATGAGAGCAATTTGCGTTAGTGCTAACTTCCTAATTTGCTGGTGCCTTAAGTATCTCAATTTGAGCTTCAGAATAGTTGGCTATTAGAATAAAAAAAAATACTTGGTTAGACTAAATGAGTAGGAAGGAACTGCAGAGAGACACAAAATTCTGGTAGTAACTCAGCGGGTCAGGCAACATCTCTGGAGGACATGGATAGGTGATGTTTTGCATAGAAACCCTTCTTCGGTCTGAAGAGGGATCCGACCTGAAATGTCACCTATTCACCACCATACTCTGGAAAAGCTTCTTCCCTACTGTTATCAGACTACTGAATGGTCCTTCCGTAAGCTCGGTCTAGTCCATATCTTCAAACCAACCTTATTGCAGATATTGGATTTTTACACTGAAACTGTAAAGTTTTTGTGTACAAAATCATGAGAGGAATAGATCACGTGGACAAAGAGTCTCCTGCCCAGAGTTGGGGAATCGAGAACCAGAGGACATAGGCTTAAGGTGAAGGGGGAAAGATTTAACAGGAACCTGAGGGGTAACTTTTTCACATGAAGGGTGGTGGGTGTATGGAACGAGCTGCCGGAGCAGGTAGTTGAGGCTGGGGCTATAGCAACGTTTAAGAAACATTTAGACAGGTACATGGACAGACAGGTCTAGATATGGGCCA
>NC_045958.1:130012961-130112961 GCF_010909765.2 Amblyraja radiata
ATTCCTTTTCCCCCACCTTTTAGGGAAAAGATACAGAAGCTTGAAAGCGCGCACCACCAGACTCGGGAACAGCTTCTTCCCCTCTGTTATCAGGCTTCTGAACGGCCCTTCCATAAGCTAGGGTACTGTCCGATTCACCTCTACCCCATTGCGGACATTGGACTTTGTCTCTGGAACTGATGCGCGACAATGCTGAGAACTATATTATGCACTCTGTATCTTCCCCATTGCTGTACCTATTGTACTTGAGTTTGACTTAATTGCATGGTATATGTGATCTGCTTGGATGCCTGCTTGGAAAACAAAACTTTCAACCATACTGAGGTACACCGGACAATAATAGACAATAGGTGCAGGAGTAGGCCATTCGGCCCTTCGAGCCAGCACCGCCATTCAATGTGATCATGGCTGATCATCCCCAATCAGTACCCCGTTCCTGCCTTCTCCCCATATCCCCTGACTCCGCTATTTTTAAGAGCCCTATCTCGCTCTCTCTTGAAAGCATCCAGAGAACCTGCCTCCACCACCCTCTGAGGCAGAGAATTCCACAGACTCACCACTCTCTGTAAGAAAAGTGTTTCCTCGTCTCCGTTCTAAATGGCTTACTCCTTATTCTTAAATTGTGGCCCATGGTTCTGGACTCGCCCAAAATCGGGAACATGTTTCCTGCCTCTAGCGTGTCCCAAGCCCTTAACAATCTTATATGTTTCAATGAGATTCCCCATATAACCATATAACCATATAACCATATAACAATTACAGCACGGAAACAGGCCATCTCGGCCCTACAAGTCCGTGCCGAACAATTATTTTCCCTTAGTTCCACCTGCCTGCACTCATTCCATAACCCTCCATTCCCTTCTCATCCATATGCCTATCCAATTTATTTTTAAATTATACCACCGAACCTGCCTCCACCACTTCCACTGGAAGCTCATTCCACACCGCTACCACTCTCTGAGTAAAGAAGTTCCCCCTCATGTTACCCCTAAACTTCTGTCCCTTAATTCTGAAGTCATGTCCTCTTGTTTGAATCTTCCCTATTCTCAAAGGGAAAAGCTTGTCCACATCAACTCTGTCTATCCCTCTCATCATTTTAAAGACCTCTATCAAGTCCCCCCTTAACCTTCTGCGCTCCAGAGAATAAAGACCTAACTTATTCAACCTTTCTCTGTAACTTAGTTGTTGAAACCCAGGCAACATTCTAGTAAATCTCCTCTGTACTCTCTCTATTTTGTTGACATCCTTCCTATAATTGGGCGACCAAAATTGTACACCATACTCCAGATTTGGTCTCACCAATGCCTTGTACAATTTTAACATTACATTCCAGCTTCTATACTCAATGCTCTGATTTATAAAGGCTAGCATACCAAAAGCTTTCTTTACCACCCTATCTATATGAGATTCCACCTTCAAGGAACTATGCACGGTTATTCCCAGATCCCTCTGTTCAACTGTATTCTTCAATTCCCTACCATTTACCATGTACGTCCTATTTTGATTTGTCCTGCCAAGGTGTAGCACCTCACATTTATCAGCATTAAACTCCATCTGCCATCTTTCAGCCCATTCTTCTAAATGGCCTAAATCACTCTGTAGACTTTGGAAATCCTCTTCATTATCCACAACACCCCCTATCTTGGTATCATCTGCATACTTACTAATCCAATTTACCACACCTTCGTCCAGATCATTGATGTACATGACAAACAACAAAGGACCCAACACAGATCCCTGAGGCACCCCACAAGTCACCTGCCTCCAATCCGACAAACAGCCATCCACCATTACCCTCTGGCGTCTCCCATTCAGCCACTGTTAAATCCATCTTGCTACTCCTGCATTAATACCCAACAGTTGAACCTACTTAACCAACCTTCCATGAGGAACCTTGTCAAAGGCCTTACTAAAGTCCCCCTCATCCTTCTAAACTCCAGAGTGGACAAGCCCAGCTGCTCCATTCTCTCAGCATATGACAGTCCCGCCATCCCGGGAATTAACCTTGTAAACCTACGCTGTACTCCCTCAATAGCAAGAATGTCTTTAAATAGACCAAAGGTAAATTTTTGCAACGTAATCTTAATTTAGTCGGTGATGAGATTTTGTTCGTTTTGTTCTAGGGGTGATGGGGCAGCTTGCAAAAAACGAGAGGATTATCTCGAGTGGTCAGAATACTTTATGGCGGTGGCTTTTCTATCAGCACAGAGGAGCAAAGACCCAAACTCCCAGGTATGAAGAATTGCAGCTCATTAATCATGGCTCTTGGTTTTTTTGTTTCTGCATAGAGAGTAAAATGAGGTTTGACACAGAGTGCTGGAGTAACTCAGCGGGTCAGGCAGCATCTGTGGAGAACATGGATAGGTGACGTTTCACAGAGTGCTGGAGTAACTCAGCGGGTCAGGCAGCATCTGTGGAGAACATGGATAGGTGACGTTTCACAGAGTGCTGGAGTAACTCAGCGGGTCAGGCAGCATCTGTGGAGAACATGGATAGGTGACGTTTCACAGAGTGCTGGAGTAACAGCGGGTGAGAGAGCATCTCTGGATGGGTGACGTTTCAAGTCGGGACCCGGTCTGAAGAAGGATCAGAATCCCTGCCTCGAAACGTCACCCATCCTTTTTCACCAGAGATGCTGTCTGACCCACTGAGTTACGCCATCCAGCATTTTGTATCTATCTATGCTGGTACAAAGTAGCATCCGCAGTTCTTTGTTTCTGCATGTAGAATGAAGTTCCTTGTGTTTCCTATTGACATTGAGCTGGGTATTTCTTCACTCTGACCCCTTCTGCCCCAGTGTCCCGTCCCGAAAGAAGTGCCGCAGCATTAGAACTGCTGCTTTATACCAGAATTTTTTATCAGAATATGGTCTCCATTTATTGAATTTTTGAAAAAGTAAATTGTTTTAACACAAAATCAGGGTTGAAACCTGAGTTTGGGACGGGATGAATAGTTACACTCAACATTTCCTGGATCTATGTCCATAATCTTGTTATTCAAGTCAAGTCAAGTCAAGTCACTTTTATTTCTATAGCACATTTAAAAAACAACTCTGGTTGGCCAAAGTGCTTTACATTGGTATAAGAATAGTAATACAAACAACAGTGGTTCATAGATTAAGTACATACATCACTACATACATATAGCCCTCGCTCAGAGGACGTGAAGAAAGGCTTGGGATTAGAGATGAGTTTTTAATCTAGATTTAAAGGAGTCGATGGAGGGGGCAGTTCGGATGGGAAGAGGGATGCTGTTCCACAGTCTTGGTAGTTTCCTTCTGCGTCTCCCTTTTTTTATTCCTCCCTCTATTACTTTCTCTCATCTTTTTCTCCCTTTATCTTTATTCTTTTAAAAAAACTGAAGCTATGTAAGAAATCTGTAATTAAATTGTCGCTTAGTATTATTTGTATACATGCTTCTATTAAAAATATTTATATATTAAAAAAAGAACTGCTGCTTTACAGCGCCAGAGACCCAGGTTCCATCCTGACTACGGGCGGTGTTTGCAAGGACTTTGTACATTCTCTCTGTGACTCGTGGGTTTTCTCCGGGAGCTCCGGTTTTCTCCCACATACCAAAGACGTAGTGGTTGCACAAATTCTCCTTCTCCTTCCCATTCCCACACAGACCTTTCTGTCCTCGGTCTCCTCCAGAGTGGGGCTAAACGCAAATTGGAGGAACAGCCCAGTGGTATGAAGATTGATTTCTCTCACTTCAGGTAGTCCCGTTGAAAAAGCTACTTTTCCCCACCCAAATCGCACTAGCTTCTCATTTTCACCCAACAAACAGCCTGTTAGCTTTATCATCGTTACTTTTTTGCATATCTTTCATTCATTGTTCTTTATCTTTCCACATCTCCGTCTATATCTCTCGTTTCGCTTATCCCTAACCAATTTTGAAGAAGGGTCTCGACCAGGTGAGCCCACACCTGGAGTATTGTGTGCAGTTTTGGTCTTCTAATTGAGGGAGTGCAGCGTAGGTTTACAAGGTTATTTCCTGGGATGGCGGGACTGTCATATGCTGAGGGAGCAGCTGGGCTTGTACACTCTGGAGTTTAGAAGGATGAGAGGGTATCTCATTGAAACATATCAGATTGTTAAGGGTTTGGACACGCTAGAGGCAGGAAACATGTTCCCGATGTTGGGGGAATCCAGAACCAGGGGCCACAGTTTAAGAATAAGGAGTAAGCCATTTAGAACGGAGATGAAGAAACACCTTTTCTCACAGAGTAGTATGTCTGTGGAATTCTCTGCCTCAGAGGGCGGTGGAGGCAGGTTCTCTGGATGCTTTCAAGAGAGAGCTTGATCGGGCTCTTAAAGATAGCGGAGTCAGGGGATATGGGGAGAAGGCAGGAACGGGGTACTGATTGGGGATGATCAGCCATGATCACATTAAATGGCATAGCTCCAGACGGCATCGCTCTCAGGATCTCAGGTCCACACAAGCTTCTCCCCCACGACAAGGTGACAATCAACGGAGAAGATTGTTCGAATAGTGGACATATTTAATACCACTATTCCTGTGTTTATACGTAATTACACTCAGTTATGAAAAAAAATTGCTGTGCTGTTGAAAATTCTGTAAAATGGGCTGGTAAAATGTTGTATAGTAGTTCAGACAACTGAAATTCACCTTACAGAATTCACAGCTAGCAATCAAAAAGTCTGAGATAAGGAATAAAAATTCCCACTCATGGAATTTGTGTCAATTTATTTTCCAAATCTAGTTTCTTGACACATGCACAGTTCATATGGCTACACATTGTGGAAAGTTGCGATACAGGCAGACCTGTGGGAATGCAACCTCTTCATAATGCGGCAGTGATTTGTATATTTCCACGTGCCCGCATGCTTGTCAGGAAATTCATCTTATTTTCCCAGTGGGATTTTCATTCTTCATAGTGTTTTTTTGTCCCCAGTCTTTTAATAACTCACCAAACTGACATTAACAATACTGCGAAGATAGATACCAAATTCTGGAGTAAGTCAGCGGGACAGGCAGCATCTCTGGTGAGAAGGAATGGGTGGCGTTTCGGGTCGAGACCCTTCTTCAGACTGAGAGTCAGGGGAAAGAGAGACATAGAGATATGGGAGGATAAGGTGTGAAAATAATAGATCGATGGGGATGTTGATCAAGGAAATGTAGAATGGTTCATTGTTAGCTGAGGGGAAGGTGACAATGAGGTATACAATCTGTAAAATTAATCAGAAGGAAATATTTAATCAGGTGGCAGTGGAATTTGTCGAAGACCTAGGATGGGGAGGGAATGAAAGCAAGAGTAACTAGAAGTTAGAGGTCAATATTTGTCGATCGCGGTTCTTTTACCCCCCCCCCCCCCAGTCTGGGTCAGTAAAACGTCGATTCAATACTGTTGTACAAACCCTTTATTCACCGCTGGGTCGATTTCGGATCCACTCAAGCCCGCAGCAACCTCGCGCAAACAGAACTGAAAGAAAGACGACAACGATAGGCCCCACCGTACCCATCCCCTATTTATACTGATATACAGTGGCGGGAAAGTACAGAGGGAGGTAATCCCTTAGCCCAATCACAGGTACATAACATTGAAACAAACCAGAAACTGCTTCAGGGGTCCAGACTTGGTGGCGGCAGATGCTTTCCAGGAATTGTGTCTCCACTGGATAAAGTTCACTACTTAATAAACAGACAACTCACAAAAACGTGAGGTAAACCAACTCAAGCTTTGTTAGGGGTTTGGACACGCCTGAGGCAGGAAACGTTCCCGATGTTGGGTGAGTCCCTGAACCAGGGTCCACAATTTAAGAATAAGGAGTAAGCCATTTAGAACGGAGATGAGGAAACACTTTTTCTCACAGAGAGTGGTGAGTCTGTGGAATCCTCTGCCTCAGAGGGCGGTGGAGGCCGGTTCTCTGGATATTTACAAGAGAGAGCTAGATAGGGCTCTTAAAGATAGCGGAGTCAGGGGATATTAAAAATAGCGTAGTCAGGGGAGCGCTCCGTTCGCTGGTCCGCAGCAGCACCGGGTGGCGCGGCGTCCGCAGCCTGGGATCCCTCGCTGGGGACCCAGGAGAAGAAGAAGCTTTGACTCCGACTGCCGGCCCGCGGCCAACTTCTACCGCGGGCGCGGCATGGACTTACCATCAGGAGCGGGGTCCCTCGCCGGGGACCCATGGAGGGGAGCTTCGACCGCCGGCCCTGCGGTCTGCGGTGCTTCTGGCTGCGACGCGGCGGGAACTTTAAATCTCCGACCACCAGCCTGCGGCCTACACCAACCTAAAGCCGCGGTCTCCGGTGGGGAAGAGCCGATTCTGGACTTACCTGGACATTTTACCTTGTCTGCACATCTGGACGCCCGCAGCGACGGCTGTGGAGGGTTGAGGTCCCGACCACGGGGGAAAATGGAGGAGGACTGGCCAAATTGTGTGCCTTCCACCACAGTGATGAATGCTGTGGTGGATGTTTGTGTTAAATTTTTTTTGTGTGTTCTTATTCATTGTACTGCTGCTGGCAAATTCATTTCACTTGCACTTTATGATGAATAAAACTGACTGTATTGATTGTATATGGGGAGAAGGCAGGAACGGGGTACTGATTGTGGATGATCAGCCATGATCACATTGAATGGTGATGCTGGCTGGAAGGGCCGAATGGCCTACTCCTGCACCTATTGTCTATTGTCTTTAATGATCATCAGCCGGCAGAAGTGACGGGGTACACCAGTCAAGTAAGCAACAGACACTTGACTTTCCCGTGCCACCACTTCAATGAACAAAGATTTGCATGGTGTTTATACTATGTGTCACTTCGTCATGGTCACAAGATGCAGCCAATATACATCACCACAGGACGAGTCTGAGCTTGTCTCTTATCAATTAGTAGACACATTTTAAAGGCATCTTATCAGTTGGCACTTCCAGGACAAAACATTTCAAAGGCATCGGTCATTGTCTCAATATACATCAACCTGAGACAAGCCTGGGCTTGTCTCTCTTGGAATACAATCTACAGTCAGGTATTCCGCCATGTATCTTTTACATATTTAAAAGCATTTAACCTTTTCACACTGATGTCACCACCAGTGAAACCAAGTCTCCTCAGATACCTTCCATTACCAAAGCACCCCAAACTCTACATATTCAAACCGCTGGGGTGTAAGCTACCCAAGCGAAATATGAAGCGTTGTTCCACCAATTTACGTTGGGCATCACTCTGACGGTGGAGGAGGCCCAGGACAGAAAGGTCAGTGTGGGAATGGGAGGGGGAGTTGAAGTGTTTACTGTCAACAGGACTGCAATGTGCAATATTTGTCTGAGGTGAGATTCCAAGAGTCCGGAGTGTTTTTTGTCATATGTCCCAAACAGAACAATGGAATTCTTACTTGTAGCAGCACAACAGAATACGTAAACATAATACTGTAAACAATATAATAAATGAAAAAAAAATCACTATTAGTCTTTGTGTGTATATGTGTGTGTATGCATATGTGTATGCAAAGTCTATGTAGTTCTGAGTCTATATGGATGTTGTGTTTAATAGCCTGATGGCTGTTCTTGAACCTGGATGTTGCAGTTTTCAGGCTCCTGTATCTTCCTATATCTTCAGGCAGCATCACTGGCCTGAAAAATTCCAGTTGAGCTAAAAACATCCATGTTTAACTAATCAAAAAAAGACGCATAGTGCTGGATTAACCGCAGCTGGTCAGGTAGCATCTCTGGAGAACATGGATAAGATGGCCTATCTATGTTCTCCAGAGATCCTGCCTGACCCGCTGAATTAATAATTTTTTGTGTCTTTTTTTGTAAACCACCATCTGCAGTTCCTTGTATCCAGGTTTAATTGACAGCTTTTTTCGTTTGTAAGAGCAACCACATTGAATCACCCCCTCTTCTTGAAGCTCCTGTGTAATGAACAGATTTTGTGTACTGTCCCCTCTGCGATTTCTGACCTCTTGCGTTCTCTGCAGGTCAGGGTTGTGATTGCCCTTCTTCTTGCGTATGGCGTGCACAGCCTAATGATGTCGGACAACTTGTTCTATTTGATCTTATTTGATTGTGCACGCCAGGTTGATTGCATTCGTCGAAACAGGGCGGACCACGTGCAGGTTGCAATCTCCGAACCTTTGTCATTGCTCTCATTCTAAGTTGCTGCTGTTCTCGCTTCGCAGATCTTTGTTCATTTCTGTGTTAGAGACACTCTCTGGCCTCCATACAAGATGCCTCAACTTTCCATTCAGCCCTCAAGAGCATGCATATGGCTTTGGTAGCTTTACTGGTTAATAGAGGTGTATAAACGGGCACCTTTGGCCCAACTCGCCATGTTGACCAAGATGCCCCATCTACACTAGTGCCATCTGGTTGCATTTGGCCCATATCCCTCTAAACCTGTCCCATGCATGTACCTGTCCAGATGTCTTTTAAATGCTGTTGTAGTACTTGCCTGACAGCTCGTTCCATATACTAACTACCTTCAGGTTCCTATTAAATCTTTAACCCGCCAGAGTGAACAACACCGGAAATTGGAGGAACAGCACCTCATATTCCGCTTGGGGAGTCTGCATCCTGGTGGCATGAACATTGAATTCTCACAATTTTGTTAGCCCTTGCTGTCTCCTTCCCTTCCTATCTCTCCCTCAACCCTCGAGCTCCTCCTCGTTTTTCCTTTATTCTCCCCGCCTCCCCCCACCCCCCCCATCAGTCTGAAGAAGGGTTTCAGCCCGAAACGTTGCCTATTTCCTTCGCTCCATAGGTGCTGCTGCACCCACTGAGTTTCTCCAGTATTTTTGTGTACCTCCTATTAAATCTTTCCCTTTTCATCTTAAACTTATGTCCAATGGCCCTTGATTCCTCTACCCTGTGCATCATCTTACCTCTTCCACTTGTGATTTTTTTACACCTCTATAAGATCATCCCTCACCCTCCTGTGCTCTCATGAATAGTCCTAGACTACTCACCTCTCCTTATGTAACTCAACCCCATGAGTTGTGGCAATATCTGTGTAAATTTTCTCTGCACTCTATTCAAGAAGGGCTGCAGGGAAAATGCTGGGAACTATAGGCCAGTGAGCCTAACATCTGTAGTCAGAAAGTTACTAGAGAGTATTTTAAGGAATAGGATGTATGGGCATTTAGATGAACAAGGGTTGATTAGGGATAGTCAGCATGGTTTATACATGGGAGGTCATGTCTCACAAATCTGATTGAATTTTTTGAAGGCGTGACCAAAAAGGTCGATGAGGGCAGAGCTGTAGATGTTGTTTATATGGACTTCAGTAAAGTATTTGACAATGTTCAGCATGTTAGGCTGCTCTGGAAGGTTAGACCACGTGGGATCCAAGGAGAGATAGCTGAATAGAAAATTGGCTCCATGGAAGGAAGCAGAGGCGATGGTGGAAGGTTGCTTCTCGGACTGGAAGCCTGAGACTAGTGGTGTGCCTCAATGTTCGGTGCTGGGTACCCCTCTGATTCCTATTAAAACATTTCCCCTTTTACCTTAAACCTATCTCCTCTGGTGCCCGTGTTAATCCTGGCCAATTGGAGAGGCTAGGACTTGAAAATGGGGTCAATGCTTCAGGGCTGCTGGGAGATTTGGTCAATTTGGAATTGCTCTCTGCAGACCTGGGATAAGCTGCGGAGTGGTGCCAGTTTGTCTAGAGCCTAGTTACAAGTTACAAGAAAAGAATAAGAACATCTGCAGACCCTGTCAATTAGGTGCAAAATGCATAGAATGGATTGGAGGGCTGCAAATCAGACATACACCTTGTAAATAATTGCAAATAATGTTGCAGAGTTCTACTTTGTCGAGTTGATTGGATGAGGTATTGAGCCTTGTCTGGGTTTCTTGCAGACCAGGGTAAATGTTTCTAAGTTGGCTTCCTTGTGAAGTCCTGTTTGAATACAATGTATTAGTCACTGTATTATTGGGTTAAGGAAATGTCTGTTATGTACGGGTTTCATCAATATCTAATTGAATTGTTCAGAGACCACCCCCATGTGGTTCGGCCCCTCGAGGTCCCGGGACATATTAAAAGTCCGCTGCCATGAGGTCCTGTGTCGATCTTCTGGGAGAGGGCTTGGGACTGCGTGACCTTCTGGAGGGTCTCTGAGCGAGGTCTAGAGGGCTTGATCAGGCAGATACGAGGATCGAACCCACGGTGGGATAGGTACAGTAGTTGAACTGTAATTGTGTTTTGTTAAAATAAAGATTAACTGTTCAAGTGCTTGATTCAGTGATTTTTGACTGAAACTGGACTAGGGGGAAGCTTAGAGCAATTTACACCCGATTCTCTGTGCATCTGCCTGATCTATTCCTCCCATTCAATTAATATCAATACGCCCCTTTAAGAAGAGGAATATAGTTTGCATGGTGCTTGGGCCTGAGAGTTTGCTGCAAAGATCTTGCCTACTGGGCTACATGCCGAGATGTGTGAGAATTTGCGGCACATCAGTAGGGAACTCTGCACTGAAATTGGCGATGAAAGATACAGTGCAACATCAGATCGGCAAAAGCTGAAAGTGTTGCAGTGTGAACTTCACACTGTTTCTTCCACTCTTCAGATGATTTTCAAAATAGTGTGCGACCCCCAACGCTATTTTAATGACATTCTGGTTCACTTTCTAGTCCTTGGCTTTCTCAAAGCGTATGTTAAATGGCAACACAGTGGCGCAGCAGTTAGACCCGGGATCGATCCTGACCTCGGCTGCTGTCTGTGTGAAGCTTGCACGTTCTCCCTGTTACCTGGTGCTCCGGTTGTCTCCATTCTCCCAAAGACTTGTGGGTTTGTGGGTTAATTGCCCTCTGTAAAATCTTCGATAAGACATGAGAAATAGGAGCAGAATTAGGCCATTCGGCCTATTGAGCCTGCTCCTCCATCATGGTTAATCTTTTCCCTTCTGCTGCCTTCTCCCTGTAATCTTTGATGACTTAACTAATCAAGAACCTATCAAAGGTAGACAAAAATGCTGGAGAAACTCAGCCGGTGAGGCAGCATCTATGGAGCAATGGAATAGGTGACATTTTCGGGTCAGGTTCTGAAAAAGGGTCTCGACCCAAAACGTCATATATTCGCTCCATAGATGCTGCCTCACCCACTGAGTTTCTCCAGCATTTTTGTCTACCTTCGATTTTTTCCAGCATCTGCAGTTCTTTCTTAAACAAGAACCTATCAACGTCCTCTTCAGAAATACCCAATTACTTGGCCTCCACAGCCGTCCGTGGCAATGAATTCCACAAGTTCACCACACTCTTGCTAAAGAAATTCCTCCTTGACTCCATTCTAAAGGCACGTCCTTTTATTCTGAGGCTGTGTCCTCTGGTCCTAGAATCTCCTACTAGTGGAAACAACTTATCTACTATGTTCATTGTAGGGAGTGGATGAGAAAGTGGGATAGAAACATAGAAAATAGGTGCAGAAGGAGGCCATTCGGCCCTTCGAGCCAGCACCACCATTCATTGTGATCATGGCTGATCGTCCCCTAACAATAACACGTGCCTGCCTTCTCCCCATATCCCTTGACTCCACTAGCCCCTAGGGCTCTATCTAACTCTCTCTTAAATCCATCCAGTGACTTAGTCTCCACGCCCCTCTGTGGCAGGGAATTCCATAAATTCACAACTCTCTGAGTGAAAAAGTTTTTTTCTCACCTCAGTCTTAAATGACCTCCCCTTTATTCTAAGACTGTGGCTCCTGGTTCTGGACTCGCCCCACATTGGGACCATTTTTCCTGCATCTAGCTTGGCCAGTCCTTTTATAATTTTATATGTTTCTATAAAAACCCCCCTCATCCTTCTAAACTCCAGTGAATACAAGCCTAGTCTTTTCAATCTTTCCTCATATGACAGTCCCACCATCCTAGGGATCAATCTCGTGAACCTACGCTGCACTGCCTCAATCACAAGGATGTCGTTCCTCAAATTAGGAGACCAAAACTACACAATACTCCAGATGTGGTTTTACCAGAGCCCTATACAACTGCAGAAGAACCTCTCTACTCCTATACTGAAATCCTCTTGTTATGAAGGCCAACATTCCATTAGCTTTCTTCACTGCCTAAACATTTTCTCTAAACTAAACTTTTTGTATTGAATACAGGTTGGAGCTTGCATTGTGAATCCTGAAAACAAGATTGTTGGCATTGGGTATAACGGAATGCCGAATAGATGCAGTGATGATTCTTTACCATGGGCAAGAGATGCTAAAAATAAACTGGACACCAAATATATGTATGGTAAGTAACAGTTTAATTTAGAGATACAGCGCGGAAACTAGATATCTTTATTAATTTTTTTTAATACCAAGCCAATTAACCTACAAACCTGTACGTCTTTGGAGTGTGGGAGGAAGCCAAAGGTCTTGGAGAAAACCCACGCAGGTCACGGGGAGAACGTACAAACTCCGTACAGACAGTACGTTGTATATTACTGATTGGGACGAGGGGATTGAAGGCTTTGTGGCCATGTTTGAGGATGATATGAAAATAGGTGATGGGGCAGGTAGTGTAGAGGAAGCAGGGACTCTGCAGAAGGACAGGTTGGAAGAGTGGGCAGAGAAGTGGCAGATGGAATATAGTGTAGTAAAGTGTGGAGTCATGCATTTTGGTTGTAGGAATAAAGGCGTAGACTATTTTCTAAATGGGGAGAGAATCCAGAAATCGGAGGTGCAAAGGGACTTGGGAGTGTTGGTGCAGGATTCCCAAAATGTTAATTTGCAAGTCGAACCAGTAGTAAAGAAAGCAAACTCAATGCTAGCATTTATTTCAAGAGGGCTTGTATACAAAAACAGGGGTGTAATGCTGAGGCTATAAGGTGCTGGTAAGGTCACATTTCAAATATTGTGAGCAATTTTGGGCCCCATATTTGTGGAAGGATGTGCTGACTGGAGAGGGTCCAGAGGAGGTTTACAAAAATGATTCCAGGAATGAGTGGGTTAACCTATGATGAGCGTTTGTCGACACTGGGCCTGTACTCGCTGGAGTTTAGAAGAATGAGAGGGGGCCTCATTGAAACATACAGAATAGTGAAAGGCTTGGATAGAGTGGATGTGGAGAGGATGTTTCCACTAGTGGGAGAGTCTAGGACTAGAGGTCGCAGCCTCAGAATTAAAGGACGTTCTTTTATGAAGAAGATGAGGAGAAATATCTTTAGTCAGAAGGTGGTGAATCTGTGGAATTCTTTGCCACAGACGGCTTTGGAGGCCAAGACAGTGGATGTTTTAAAGGCAGAGATAGACAGATTCTTGATTAGTACACGTGTCAGAGGTTATGGAGAGAAGGCAGGAGAAATAGGTTAGGAGGGAGGGATTGATCAGCCATGATTGAATGGTGGAGTAGATTTGATGGGCCGAATGGCCTAATTCTACTCCTATCCCTTATGACCTTATGACAAGCACATGTAGTCAGGATTGAACCCGGGTCTGTAAGGCAGCAGCCACTAAGGAAACTTTGCATAGCTCATTGTTTTTAACCCTGTTATCACATTTTTTCTCGCCCACCCCCAACACTCCCCTCCCCCTTCCCTATGCCTCACCTGGGTTTGTACCTCTTTCTCTTCCTCCCTTCCCCATCCCTTGGTTATTTATTCTTCTGGCTTCACAATGTGTACCTCTTTTATCCATATCTCACACTCGTTTTGTCTCTGACCTTTGTCCAACCATCTGCCAGTCACCCCCCCCCCCCCCCTCCCCTCCACCTATCACTTGTCAGGTTTTGTCCCGTCCCCATCCAGAGGCGTAAAGCGATAGTGTGTAAACAAGCCGTTCAGTCAAACTTGCCCACACTGACCAACATGCCCCAGCTACACTAGTCCCACCTATCTGTGAAGATGTGACATTCCCCATCTACACTAGTCCACCTGCCTGCGCTTGGTCCATATCCCTCTAAACCTATCCTATCCAGGCACCCGTCTAAATGTTTCTTACCCCCCCCCCCCTGCAAACGCGCGTTGGGGGAACAGACCCAACGGGTCTGCACTTGGTCTAGTGTTTCTTAAATGTTGCAATAGTACCTGTAAGTACCTCTCATCCAGCTTTCTCCTCCCCCACCATAATCAGTCTGAAGAACGGTTCTGATTCGAAATGTTCCCCAGCCACGTTCTCAAGAGATGCTGCCTGACCCGCTGAGTTACTCCAGCACTCTGAAACGTCACCTATCCATGTTCTCCAGAGATGCTGCCTGACCCGCTGAGTTACTCCAGCACTCTGTGAAACGTCACCTATCCATGTTCTCCACAGATGCTGCCTGACCCGCTGAGTTACTCCAGCACTCTGTGAAACGTCACCTATCCATGTTCTCCACAGATGCTGCCTGACCCGCTGAGTTACTCCAGCATTGAGTTACTCCAGTGTGTTTTTATTGTAAACCAGAATCCTTGTGCTCAAGAACCAATGCATGCCATCATGTTACCCATCTTGAATGTATCCTTGGACAAGTGTCCACGTTTGGGTGGCTCAGCGGTAGAGATCAGGCCTCACAGCGCCAGAGCCCCGGGTTCAATCCAACTGCGGGTGCTGTTTGTACGGAGTTTGCATGTTCTTTCTATGACCCGCGTGGGTTTGCTCCGGTTTCCTCCCACATTCCAAAGATTTGAAGGATAATTGGTGTTTGTAAAATAGTAAATTGTCCCTTGCAGAGGTGTACAAAAGGTCACAGTGGCGCAGCGGTAGAGCTGCTGCCTTACAGCGAATGCAGCACCGGAGACCCGGGTTCGATCCAGACTACGGGTGCTGTCTGTACGGAGTTTGCACGTTCTCCCCGTGACCTGCATGGGTTTTCTCCGAGAACTGCGGTTTCTTCCCACACTCCAAAGACGTACAGGTTTGTAGGTTAATTGGCTTGGTAAAATTGTAATTTGTCTTAAGTGTGTGTGGGATAGTATTCAAGTGCAGGGATCGCTGGTCGGCTTGGGCTGAAGGGCTGTATATCTAAACCAACCTAAAATCATGAGAGGAATAGATGCACGCTCTTTTACCCAGAGTAGAGGAACAAAGAACCAAAGGTTTAAGGTGAGAGGGACACAATTTGATTGTAATCTGAAGGACATTTTTTTTCACACAAGGTGGTGGGTCTATGGAATGAGCTGCCAGAGGAGGTAGTTGAGGCAGGAACTATTCAAAGACAATTGGACAGGTACATGAATAGGGAGGGTTTAGAGGGATATGGCCTGTCCTGCAGATTCTTCCCTTTCAGCAACATCCAGCTTCCATCCACTTACATCCATGTATGTAGTTTGTTTGTTTATACTACTCTTATAACAAATGTAAAGCACTTTGGCCAACAAGAGTTGTTTTTAAAATGTGCTATATAAATAAATGTGACTTGACTTGACTACAACCTTTGATAATGCAACTGCACCATAAAACAAGTTGTAGAAATAAAGAAATGCAGAAGCTGGTTTACCAAGGAATGACACAAAGTGTTGGAATAAAACAGCGGGTCAAGCAGTATTACTGGAGAACATGGATCGGTGATGTTTCGACCGTTCTTCAGACTGGGGCGGCACGGTGGCACAGCTGTAGAATTGCTAGCTTACAGCGTCAGAGACGAGGGTTCGATCCTGACCATGGGTGCTGTCTGTACGGAGTTTGTACGTGCTCCCCGTGACCGCGTGGGTTTTCTCCGGGTGCTCCGATTTCTTCCTACATTCCAAAGATGCACATGTTTGTAGGTTAATTGGCTTTGGTAATGAATGTAAATTGTCCCTACTGTTTAGGATGGTATTAGTATCTATGCATCAAAGGTTGGATTAAAGATCAGCTGCCAGAAGACTAAGACCATGCAGACTGGAGACCAGCAGTCAATAGACCAACTGATAATCAATGGGGAACCAGTGGAAAACACCACAAGATGTACATACCTTGGCAGCATGTTCACAGCAGATGGAGATGTAGAGGGCGACATCAACTCCCGAATTGGTAAAGCTGCATCAGCCTTCAGAAGTATGCAGCCAATATGGTCTAGTGGCGGGATATCCAAGATGCTAAAAGTCAAGCTCTTCCAGTCCGTAGTCCTCCCTACAGCCCTCTGTGCCAGTGAGACATGGAAAATCAATGTGAAGACGAAAAAGAAATTGGATGCATTCCAACAACGCGGCTTGAGGAAGACACGGCTGATGGGCCTCACCCAACTGCGCAGGCGCGGCCGGCAAGTGTCAAGTTATTTTAAGTTTTAAATGTCAATAATTTGTAAAATATAACATCAATCTGAACAAAACTTGGCTAATGCACACCGCAGGACAATGGTGAGTAAAGTGGTCCTAAAATTGTCGCACTATCGTGTACCGTTATGTATGTACAATCAAATATACAAACAAACAAACAAACAAACAAGATGAGAGATTTAGTAATATAATAATGTGGCGGCTCCCAAGGGTCGTGCCATCCTAACTGTCGAACCCCTCGGCACGGGAGTGGTTCAGTCCGGAGGCGGCCCTTAACCAGAGGGTTTAAAGGCAGGGATTTGGGTGCCATCTTTCTCTCGTGTGGACTTCCCTACAACCGGGAGGAACACAAATAAAGGTGCCTCTCGAAATACCTGACTCCTCTCTTTCATTTCGAGACCTACGCACCACATTGGTGACCCCGACGCTCCAGTGTCGTCATGATGGAGAAAGCAGACCGCCCTACCACCTCACAGGCCGGCCCTGTCTCTGGACGCGGTCTCTGTAAAATTGCCCACCTTCTGGACCACCCGGCCGCACATCTGGTTCCAGCAGGCGGAGGCCCAATTCAACCTGCGGGGCATCACAGTCGATGCCACCCGCTTCTATTACCTGGTGGGGACCCTCGACCAGGACACGGTCGAGGAGGTCACGGACTTCCTCGCAGCCCCCCCAGCCACCGTGATATACCTCGGCCTTAAGGAGCTCCTGCTCCAGATTTATGGACTCAGCAGGATGGAGCGTGCTGCCAGGCTCCTTCATATGGAGGGCCTAGGCGACCGACGGCCATCAAGCCTCCTAAAGGAGATGGTTGCTCCCCTGGATGGGCACACACCGTGCCTGCTGTTTGAATATACATACCTCCATCTGCTGCCGGGCTACATCCGTCTTCAGCTCACGGACGTCTCCTTCGCCGACATCAGGGCCCTCGGGAGGTGCGCCGACGCGCTGTGGATGGCGCGCCCTGATGACATCAACGCGCTGGCCGTCAGCAGCCACGGGGACGCGCTGAGGACGACGCGCCCTGATGACGTCAACGCGCTGGCCTTCAGCAGGCGCACCGATGACGTTACCCCGGCAGCTCCCGATTTCCTCCGGTGGGGCGGGGGAGCTGTGGAAGGAGTGACAGCACCAGCCCGATGGCCCGTAAGATTGCCCCCAGCGGCAGTGAGGGGTACTGCACCTGCAGTCCAGCGCCAGCAAGCTGCAGGCACCACCAGCAGGAGCAGGCAAGCTCCAAGTACCACCAACACGAGGCGCTGGTGCTACTACCATCAGCGCTGGGGTGCTGCAGCATGACAATGCCGCCAGTCGTGCACGTTCCCGGGAAAAGCCTGGGCTGGCTGCCAATAGTCCCGGCGGCGGCCGGCCAAATTCACCGCTTCTTCGCCTGGGATCGCCGCTCCGGGACCCGCTTCCTCGTTGATACTGGAGCGGAGCTCAGCGTCCTGCCCCCTTCGCTGGCTGACATTCGTTCCGGTAAGCGGGGGCACGTCCTCACCGCGGCGAATGGCAGCCCCATCCGCACGTATGGTGCGCGCCTGGTTCCGATCGTGTTCGGCTCCTGCCATTTCTCGTGGCGGTTCACCATTGCTGACGTCTCCCAGCCATTGCTCGGGGCCGACTTCCTCCGGGCGCATTCCCTCATGGTGGACGTCAGGCGTCAGCGCTTGGTCAACGCCGCTACGATGGAGCCGATCGCGTTACGTTTGGATCAGCCGGTGGGACGCCCCCTGTCGTCCGTGGATTCCCGCTTCGCACGGACCTTGGTCGCGTTCCCGGACATCCTGACCCCACAGTTTCGGTCATCGACCCCCAGTCACGGAGTGGTACATTTTATACAAACTACCGGCCCACCTATCCACGCACGAGCACGCCGACTGCCGCCGGATAAACTGCGTCTGGCACGGCAGGAATTCCGCACGATGGAGTCCTTGGGGATCGTCCGCCCTTCAAGCAGCCCATGGGCGTCCCCACTCCACATGGTCCCTAAGGCAAGCGGGGGCTGGCGACCTTGCGGGGATTACCGACGGCTGAATGCCGCAACAACAGCGGATCGATACCCCGTACCCCACATCCAGGACTTCACCGCCCATTTTGCTGGGGCTACATTATTTTCAAAAGTGGATTTGGTACGGGGTTATAACCAGATCCCGGTCCACCCGGATGATGTACCCAAGACGGCGATCATCACGCCGTTCGGACTTTATGAGTTCATGCGGATGCCGTTCGGCCTCAAGAATGCTGCGCAGGCTTTTCAACGCTTGATGGACGGGGTGTGTTGCGACCTCGATTTTGTCTTTGTTTACCTAGACGACATCCTGGTGGCCAGCCGCTCGCAGCAGGAGCATTGCGCCCACCTCCGGCAGCTCTGTCAGCGGCTCAGCGAGCATGGTTTGGCTATCAACCTCGCCAAGTGCCATTTTGGGGTAACTGAGATCGACTTCCTCGGCCACCGCGTGACTTTGCAAGGCGCGGTTCCCCTGCCGGACAGGGTCGACGCCATCCGTTGGTTTCCCCGCCCACGCACGGTGCGCGGCCTGCAGGAGTTTGTCGGCATGGTGGCATTTTACCATCGTTTTGTGCCATCCGCGGCCCACATCATGAGGCCGCTATATCAACTTCTGGCGGGTGGGCAGCACAAGAACGTCGAATGGACCCACGAGGCAGTGGCAGCATTTGGCAGAGCGAAGGAGGCCCTTGCTCGGGCCGTACTGCTGGTGCACCCGCGGGAAGATGCCCCGACTGCTCTCACGGTGGACGCCTCGGAGTCTGCGGTTGGTGCCGTGCTGGAGCAACTGACGGGCGGAGGTTGGCGGCCCCTGGCCTTCTTCAGCCGGCACCTCAACCGCGCGCAGACCAAATACAGCGCGTTCGATCGCGAGCTCCTGGCTCTGTACCTGGCAGTGCGCCACTTCCGCTACTTCCTGGAGGGCCGCCCGTTCACCGCCTACACGGACCACAAGCCGCTCACTTTCGCCCTGGCGAAGGTTTCCGACCCCTGGTCCGCACGACAGCAGCGGCAATTGGCATACATTTCAGAATATACAACATCTATCCGCTATGTCGAGGGCAAAGAGAACCGGGTGGCCGACGCATTGTCCCACCCCGCTATCAACGCCGTTTTCGAGGTGGCGCCCGGAATTGACTATTCTGCCCTGGCAGAGGTACAGCTCACGGACGGTGAGATGCCCGCCTACCGGACTGCCAACTCCGGCCTCCGCCTTGAGGATGTCCCCCTCGGTCCTGGAGGAGCGACGATCCTGTGCGATGTATCGACCGATCAGCCGCGCCCCATCGTCCCTGCCGCCTGGTGCCGGAGGGTGTTCGAGGTTATCCACGGACTGTCTCACCCATCAATCCGGGGGACAACGGCACTAGTGGCCGCTCGTTTCATGTGGCACGGTCTGCGCAAGCAGGTTGGCCACTGGGCTCGCACCTGCATTCCGTGCCAGACGGCAAAGATCCAGCGCCATGTCCGTGCGCCTCTCCAGGAGTTCGGTCTACCTCACCGGCGATTTGGCCATATCCACGTGGACATTGTGGGGCCTCTTCCGCCGTCCCGGGGCATCACCCACCTGCTTACAATGGTGGACCGCTTCACGCGGTGGCCGGAGGCCATACCGCTGGCCGACACTTCAACAGCTACGCGTGCTTGTGCGTTGTCCGCGCACTGGATTGCTCGCTTCGGGGTGCCGGCGCACATCTCCTCAGACCGGGGGCCACAGTTCACCTCCGAGCTGTGGTCGGCCATGGCTCGCTTGCTCGGGGTGCGACTGCACCACACCACAGCTTATCACCCGCAAGCTAACGGTCTGGTGGAGAGGTTCCACCGGCAGCTCAAGGCAGCGCTGAAGGCACGACTCTCCGGCCCGGACTGGATGGACAAGTTGCCGTGGGTCATGTTGGGCATTCGGACTGCTCCTAAAGAGGACTTGGCCTCATCATCAGCGGAGCTCGTGTACGGGTTGCCACTCACGGTGCCTGGGGAGTTCGTGCCGTTGGCGCCGGGGCAGCAGGGAACGCCCGCATCCACCTTAAAGCGCCTTTGCGAGCGAGTTGGCAGGCTCGCACCCGTCCCGACGTCCCGCCATGGGATATTTCGCCCGCATGTGCCATCAGCCCTCCGGGACTGCCCATACGTTTTCCTGCACCGTGATGCCCACCGGATGCCACTCCAGAGGCCGTACGAGGGCCCGTTCCGGGTGCTGGAACACGGGCAGGCGACCTTCGTGCTGGACATGGGGAGCCGGCCGGATGCCGTGTCGATCGACCGGTTGAAGCCGGCACACCTGGACATTGACCAGCTGGTGCTGGTTGCCCAACCCAACCTCGGCCTCGAGGGCGCCCCCCTTCACCGCCCCCTCCGCCTGTCACTTCACCTGTCCTCCCGCCGGTCCCTCGACCTATCCCTCGACCTGTCCCTCCACCTATTCCTCCGCAAGCCCCACGATCGGCTGACTTCCGCACGTGGGCCGGCCGGGTCGTGCGCCCGCAGGTGCGTTTCGTGCCTCGGGTTCTGGGGGGTGGTCCTGTGGCGGCTCCCTAGGGTCGGGCCATCCTAACTGTCGAACCCCTCGGCACGGGAATGGTTCAGTCCGGAGGCGGCCCTTAACCAGAGGGTTTAAAGGCAGGGATTTGGGTGCCATCTTTCTCTCGTGTGGAATTCCCTACAACCGGGAGGAACACAAATAAAGGTGCCTCTCGAAATACCTGACTCCTCTCTTTCCTTTCGAGACCTACGCACCACAATAATAATATTAGATAGATAGATGTTGATGTACTTTTTATTTTTGAACTAATTATTCATTGTCATAATCATTGGACTACAGGTGAGGGGATGAGATGGGTTGCTTGTAGCTGGTGTCTGGCTTTCTAAAAAAAAATGGACAGCTTTTATGATTACTTTTTAAAATCTGAAGATAATTCCAAAATAGTGTGTATAATTGTCAGGCTTGCTTGAGTAAATAGCAGAATAACCATGAAGAAACGCAGAAAAGTGAATTATATGCATTGTATCCACATCTGCATTCCATTTGCCGTTTCAAACAAAAATGAAATATTAACCTCCATTATTTGCTTCAGAGTCACGCTCGCATGTTGAACTTGTTCATCCAGAGAGTGTAAATGGTTATTCGATGCAATTTCCGACAATTCTATTGCACAACTTGAATCCTTTAAAGTCTGCGGCAACGACTTGTGTCAAAATGAAAAAAAAAAAAAAATTATATTGTAAGATCATACCTCAGTGCCAATATCCTGAAGACTCTCGGACTCTCTCCATTCTTTAAGAGGCTCTTTAATCATTGGCTAATTTCTTGTGATTGTAGATCAAACGTTTTTTGCTAATTTGGACTGTTTTGAATGCATAGCTGTCAGATTCCAGTGTAGGGAGGAACTGCAGGTGCTGGTTTACCACCAATGATAGACACAATGAGCTGGAGTAACTCAGTGGGTCAGACAGCTTCTCTGGAGAAAAGGAATGGGTGACGTTACAGGTCAAGACCCTTCTTCAGACTGATTGGACCCTTCTTCGGACTCTCAGAGCATGACCAGTGTGGTGTGGACGGAAACTAGTCGCTGAGTAGTTTTATTTTCCTTTTCGTCACAAATATTAATTCTGTGACCCCCTGGTCCTTTAAAACTTCACTTAAGGGAACAATAGCTTTATTCTGCATGCCCAATCTACAGCAGACATGCACCTTTATACATCAGCAATCTGTTGTAGGTTCATAGCACCTTTCCTCCTTTGAGGAGGTTTATGATTCCTTCTGAAAATACTTTCCTCTTAGATAATAGGTGCAGGAGGAGGCCATTCGGCCCTTCGAGCCAGCACCACCATTCAATGTGATCATGGCTGATCATCCCCAATCAGTACCCCGTTCCTGCCTTCTCCCCATATCCCCTGACTCCGCTATTTTTAAGAGCCCTATCTAGCTCTCTCTTGAAAGCATCCAGAGAACCTGCCTCCACTGCCCTCTGAGGCAGAGAATTCCACAGACTCACCACTCTCTGTGAGAAAAAGTGTTTCCTCGTCTCCGTTCTAAATGGCTTACTCCTTATTCTTAAACTGTGGCCCCTGGTTCTGGACAATAATACTGATTTACCTGATGTTGTGTTCTTCAATGTCACTTTAAATACAACATCTAGATTAAGCACCAGGAAGAGTGGTGGGGTTGCCAAGGCTTTCCAATCAAATCCAGCGGTGAATTCTCATTTTAGAGTTGAGATATACAGCAATTAACCAGGCCCGTCGAGCCCACACTCTCCATTGATCACCCTGTTCAAACTAGTTCTATGTCATCCCACTGTCTCACCCACTCCCTACATACCAGCGGTAGTAAACAGAGGGCCAAATAACCTACAAACCCGCACGTCTTTGGGATGTGGGAGGAAATCCAAGCCGGTCACAGGGAGAACGTGCAAACTCCACACAGGCAGTGCCCCAGGTCAGGATCGAACCCAGGTCACCAGCTGCCCCCTTTGCCACGGTAAAGCGGTGAAATTATGTTGTTGGACCATTTTCCCTTTCTCGCCAGAGAGTGACTGATGTCAATGGTTTGATTTACCAGTCAGTAAATTGTATGGCAGTTTGCGACATAGATAGATAGATAAATACTTTATTAATCCCCTCGGGGAAATTCAGTGACTTGCCATTTGCAGCACACCAATAAAAATAAGACACAACATTAAAGAATTTAACAATAAACATAAAAGCATCCCCACACAATGGTTCCCACTGTGAGGGAAGGCAGCAAAGTCCAGTCCTATCCCCAGTTCACCCATAGTCGGGCCTATTGAGGCCTCCGCAGTCGCTGCTACGGCAGCCCGATAGCGGCTTGGAGTGTCTGGAACGGCCGCTTCCTCCCCGGAGACCGCGGCTCCCGAAGTCCACGGGCTGCGCTGGTCGGAGCAGCTTCAACACTGGCGATCTCGTCGAGAGATCCCAGGCTCCGTGGTGTTTAAAGTTCAGCGCCGTCCCGCAGCTGGACGCTCCACAGACCGCAGCTCCGCGATGTTGGAGTCGCCCACCACATGGCGACCCGGTAAGGCATCGCCCGTTCCGTGATGGTGCCTCAGCGCTGCGCCGCTGCCGAAGATGAAGTCCTGGCTGGTCCCGGCAGGAAACGCCGCTCCAGTCCCGTCGGTAGGCCGCGAGGATGGGGGCGAAGATACGGCTCGGAGAAAAGCCGCATCTCCGACCAGGTAAGGACTGAGAAAAACAGTTTCCCCCTTCTCCCCCCACCCCCCCACATAAAAAAGATTAAACCTCCAAAACAAACACTTTTTAACTCACGAAAAAAAAAAAAAGGGTGAAAGGATTAACAGCTGCTGGCAGGGCAGCCATACTCGACAGAGCTCCCTTTGGAAGCAATGCCCTGCTGTGACTGTCGTCACTATCCATGGCTCTCGTGATTTTCTATCAGGGCTACCATCAATTTATCATCGTTGAAAGCATTAGCGATGCAGTGGCGCTGGTTTCCAATGGGAACGGTGACGGACGCACCACACATCTCTCTCCTCCAGTTCCTGCCGACTTCCACCACTGGAAGTATAGGATTTTGGTGTATGCTTTATCATCATTCCTTACAATGCCATGTATGACAGTGATCGCAACTTCTACTGAAGTGTGGATGACAATAGGTGCAGGAGTAGGCCATTCCGGCCTTCAAGCCAGCACCGCCATTCAATGTGATCATGGCTGATCATCCACAATCAGTACCCTGTTCCTGCCTTCTTACCATATCCCCTGACTCCGCTATCTTTAAGAGCCCTATCTAGCTCTCTCTTGAACGTATCCAGAGAACCGGCCTCCACCGCCCTCTGAGGCAGAGAATTCCGTATCGAGATGGCCGTTGGCTCGCTAGGAGCTCATCCGCTCTTTGACAGGTCTTGTTTTGGGTCCTGTTGGGGGTCCACAGTCCCCTCATCACCTGGCATACCAGGTGGGGGAGACGATTTTGTCGCCAGTTATCCGACCATGGAGCAGGTAGCACGAGATTACATGGTACCCATGGCGGGGGGGGGAAGGGGGCGAACTCCCCCCGACTTGACCCTCAAACCCAGAGAAAACAATCTAATTCCATCCAACCTCCCCTTGTAGTTAATCCAAGCATCATTCTGGTAAACCTCCTCTGCACTTTTTTCAAAGCCTCCATATCATTGGTGTAATGGGGAGACCAACACTGCACGCAATGCCAGACTCGACTTAGTATTCCATTCAGGTCACCCCACACCCATTCTGTACAGTCTTCCCCCAAAACCAAAAGCCTCCATCCCAAGCAGGATACTGGTGAATCTGCGTTGTGAATCATCTACCTTCTCTATATCAATTTCAAGCGCCATCTCAAGGCACAACCGGTGGTTCAACTGCACTTGGATCGCAGTAGGATGAGGGGTGAACTTATTGAGGTGTATGCACTCACGAGAGAAATAGATCTGGTAGATGCACAGAGTCTCTTGGCCAGAGTAGATGAACCGAGGACTAGAGGACATATGTTTAAGGTGAAGGGGAAAATATTTAATAGGAATCTGAGGGGTAACATTTTCACACAAAGGTGGTGGGTGTATGGAACGAGCTGCCTTATTTATTCCATGGCGTGCAGGAGCATGAGGGGTGATCTCATAGAGGTGTCTAAGATCACAAGGAAATTGATGGAGTAAATATTACACACAGCTTTTTAACCAAAGTATGGAAATCAAGAACCAGAATCCAAAAAACCTTGAACTTGGGTGCAAAGTGAGAGGGGAAAGATTTAAGGGAAGCCCAAGAGACAACATTTTTCACACAAAGGGCGGTGGGCATATGGAGTGAGTTACAGGTACTATAACAACATTTGAAAGACATTTGGACAGATACACTGATAGGAAAGGTTTAGAATGATATAGGCCAAAAGCAGACAGGTGGGACTCGTGTGGGTTGGGCATCTTGGTCGGTGTGCCAGTTTCCAGGCTCAAGGACTCTATTAATGCCTGTGGGTATGTAGAGGAAATGCAAGCATTTTTAGTTGTATTCCTACATTATAGAGAAGAAGAGAAAATAAATCACACCATAAAAATCAATGGGGTTTGGGCCAAAGAATTTCAGCATTGCAATTAAAGTTATTTCATACACTAAAGGTCTTTTCAATGGCTAGAAGTTTACTTTTGTTATTGCCAGCTAAAAATGCCGAAGGCTGCCTGCCTGCCTCACGGCTTAACAATATCACTGCACAAGTGTCAATTGAAGCAATTGCTTGTCAATTTCCATGACCACCCATGGTGAAACAGCAGCTGTGTTGAGAGCTGTATGCTTAAGTTCCTGTTCTATGATAGCGATAGTTACTGGGAAAACAGTTTCTTTTTTTCCCCTAGACCGCTTGTTTTACTCAACACTGCTTTTTTTTCTCTTCCCATGCCTGTCAATTTCCTAAATTACATCTAGTTCCAAATGGCAGCCATGTTCTAACCAATATGCTACAAATTCCCCTAGTTATCAAATCGGGTGATATCTCATTTGCATTATGAAACGCTAGCTATAGCAGAACTACCCGTATATAAATGGTCAGTCATACACCGTGGAAACTGGGCCCTTCCCCCCAAATAGCCCACGCCGACCAATATACCCCATCTACACTAATCCTACTTGCCACTAGTTTGCGGATGACACAAAAATGGGTGGCAGTGTGAGCTGCGAGGAGAATGCTATAAGGCTGCTGGGTGACTTGGAGAGAAGCAAGGAGATCCTACTGCATTTGTACAGGGCCCTGGTGAGACCACACCTGGAGTATTGTGTGCAGTTTTATAGACAATAGACAATAGGTGCAGGAGTAGGCCATTTGGCCCTTCGAGCCAGCACCGCCAGTCAATGTGATCATGGCTGATCATCCCCAATCAGTACCCCGTTCCTGCCTTCTCACCATATCCCCTGACTCCGCTATCTTTATGAGCCCTATCTAGCTCTCTCTTGAAAGCATCCAGAGAACTGGCCTCCACCACCTTCTGAGGCAGAGAGTTCCACAGACTCACCACTCTCTGTGAGAAAAAGTGTTTCCTCGTCTCCGTTCTAAATGGCTTACTCCTTAGTCTTAAACTTGGTCTCCTAATTTACTACTCTCCTACTCCTAATTTCCTACTCTCCTAATTTGAGGAAGTACGTTCTTGCTGTTAAGGGAGCGCAGCGTATGTTCACCAAGTGAATTACCGGGATGGCGGGACTGAAATATGATGAAAGAATGGGTTGACTGGGCTTATATTCACTGGAATTTAGAAGGATGTGAGGGAATCTTATAGAAACAGATAAAATTGTTAAAGGATTTGGACAGGCTAGATGCAGGAAAAATGTTCCTGATGTTGGGGGAGTCCAGAACCAGGGGTCACAGTTTAAGAATAAGGGGTAGGCCATTTACGAGTGAGATGAGGAATAACATTTTCACCGAGCGTATTGTGAATTTGTGGAATTCTCTGACACAGAAGGCAGTGGAGGCCAATTCACTGGATGTATTCAAGAGAGAGCTAGATATAGCTCTTTGGGCTAGCGGAATCAAGGGATACTCTGGGTAAAAGATTCTGTGTATTCATCCTATCTATTCCTCTCATGATTTTATACACCTCTATAATATCGGTCCTCAGACTCTGCACTTTAAGGAATAAATTTCCAGCCTATCCAAACTCAGGGCCCGAGCTAAAGGGAGAGGTTTGCTGACTGGTATCCCTTAAAATATCCCTTGAAGGAATCAAGGGATATGGGAAAAACCAGGAACGGGGTACTGATTTTAGATGATCAGCCTTGATCATATTGAATGGCGGTGCTGGTGCGAAGTGCCGAATGGCCTACTCCCGCACCTATTTTTCTATGGTAAGGCTGATGAACTGAGGACAGTGGCTAAAATATTGATAAATTATATTAAAAAGGACACAGTGCTGGACTAATTCAGTGGGTCAAACCGCATCTCTGAGAACATGGATAGGTGATGTTTCACAGAGTGCTGGAGTAACTCAGCGGGTCAGGCAGCATCTGTGGAGAACATGGATAGGTGATGTTTCACAGAGTGCTGGAGTCACTCAGTGGGTCAGGCAGCATCTCTGGAGAACATGGATAGGTGTCGTTTCACAGAGTGCTGGAATAACTCAGCGGGTCAGGCAGCATCTCTGGAGAACATGGATAGGTGATGTTTCACAGAGTGCTGGAGTAACTCAGTGGGTCAGGCAGCATCTGTGGAGAACATGGATAGGTGACGTTTCACAGAGTGCTGGAGTAACTCAGCGGATGCATCTATGGAGAACATGGATAGGCAACGTTTCACAGAGTGCTGGAGTAACTCAGCGGGTCAGGCAGCATCTGTGGAGAACATGGATAGGTGACGTTTCACAGAGTGCTGGAGTAACTCAGCGGGTCAGGCAGCATCTGTGGAGAACATGGATAGGTGACGTTTCACAGAGTGCTGGATTAACTCAGCGGGTCAGGCAGCATCTCTGGGGAACATGGATAGGTGACGTTTCACAGAGTGCTGAAGTAAGTCAGCGGGTCAGGCAGCATCTGTGGAGAACATGGATAGGTGACGTTTCACAGAGTGCTGGAGTAACTCAGCGGGTCAGGCAGCATCTGTGGAGAACATGGATAGGTGACGTTTCACAGAGTGCTGGAGTAACTCAGCGGGTCAGGCAGCATCTCTGGAGAACATGGATAGGCACCTATTGTCTATTGTTTATTGGTACACATGACAATAAACTGAACTGGATCTGAAGAACGGCCCTGAAGCTGTTTGGTAATGTGAATGCTCTGCTTGAAGCAATGCTGGAGGCAATGCCTCCCGTCTGAACAAACTCAGACATGAAAAGCAACAATGAAAAGCGGTTGAACATAATTAGTATGGGTGAGTCTTTGGTGCTCAGCATGGGCGCATTGGGCCGTAGGCCGTGTTTCTGTGCTGTACAAGTATAGACTTTTGTTTGTTTAGAATATTATTTTAATGATTGGAATAAAATAAATCGTGGAGAGTGGAGCTGCTGGTTCTGTTTGGATCCTTTTCTGTGCAATGACATATCTGCGATAATGTTAATGGCATAAACATACATTACATGGTGTTGCAAACAGATAGCTTCTTTTTCTTGGCTCTCTTTCAATGACAAATAAAAAGGTGACTGTACGCTTTGGCACGGCATATATATTGTTTTAACATACTATGTAGTCATAAAGCATGGAAACAGGCCCTACAGCCCAATTCTTCATGCCAACCAAGATGCCCCATCTAAGTTAGTCTCATTTGCCCTCGTTTGGCCCATATCCCTCTCAATCTTTCATATCCATGTACCTGTCCAAGTGTGTTTCAAATGTTGTTATAGTACCTGTCTCAACTAACTCCTCTGGCAGCTCATTCCATTTACCAACCACCCTTTGAGTGAAAAAGTTGCCCCTCAGGTTTATATTATATCTTTCCCCTCTCACCTTAAACCTATGTCCTCTGGTTCTTGATTCTCCTGCTCTGGGCAAGAGACTGCATCCAATTCCCCTCAAGATGTTATACATCTGTGTAAGATCACTGCTCATCCTCTTGCCCTCCAAGGAATAAAGTCCTAGCCTACCCAATCTCTCCCTAATATGCAGTCAATAGGCAATAGGTGCAGGAGTAGGCCATTCGGCCCTTCGAGCCAGCACCGCCATTCAATGTGATCATGGCTGATCATCCCCAATCAGTACCCCGTTCTTGCTTCAAATCCCTCAACTGCCTCAAGTTCCTGCCTCAAATCCTGGCAGTATCCTCATAAAGTTTCTCTGCACACTTTCCAGTTGACCAACATCCGTCCCCTCGCTGCTTAGTGTTAACATTGCAGCTTTTACAGCTGTAATCATAGAGAGGTTTAAGCGGTTGTGGCAACATCCGGCTGATTAAAATCCTCCTGCCTGTATCGAGGCTGATACCCAGACTTGGAGGGATAATACCTTGAAGCTGGGGAGACTTAGACAAATATGAAAAGCCCTTCTTTCCATTGCCATTGCTTCCTATTAGACGTGAAGTATCTTTTAGTTTCAATTTACTGATTGGGGATGATCAGCCATGATCACATTCAATGGCAGTGCTGGCTCGAAGGGCCGAATGGCCTACTCCTATTGTCTACTGAAGTAGCTGGTAACTAAGTAAGAACTGTGGCGGCACGGTGGCGCAGCGGCAGAGTTGCTGCCTCACAGCGCCGGTGACCTGGGTTTGTCCCTGACTACGGGTGCTGTCTCTACGGAGTTTGTACGTCCTCCCCGTGACCTGTGTGGGTTTTCTTCGAGATATTCAGTTTCCTCCGACACTCCAAAGACGTGCAGGTTTGTAGGTTAATTGGCTTGGTATAAATGTAAATTGTCCCTAGTGTGTGTAGGATAGTGTTAGGGTGCGGGGATCGCTGGTCGGCGCGGACTCGGTGGGTCGAAGAGCCTGTTTCCGTGCTGTATCTCTAAACTAAACTAAACTGTTCTTCCATAATTGATATATCAGGTTGATCAACAATATTTATTTCTTTATTCATCCATGGAATGTGGACACTGTTGACAATGGCATCAGTTGTTGCCCATTCCTAAATGCCACCTTGGGGGGGGGGGGGGGGGGGGGGGGGGGGGGGGGGGGGAGAGGAGGGGGTGCGGAGGAGGGGGGGGGAGGAGGGTAAAACCCAGGTCTCTGGTGCTGAAAGGCAACAACTCCACCACTGTGCCACCCGTGAATTTTGTGACATGAATCATATTTTTAATTCTCTTCTGCCTCTTTCTCCTCCAGTTTGTCATGCAGAATTAAATGCAATTCTGAACAAGAACGCTAGCGATGTTAAAGGATGCACGATGTATGTGGCCTTGTTCCCCTGTAATGAATGTGCTAAACTCATCATCCAGTCAGGTAAAGATTTGCAATCACTCCACTTTCGATTTTTCTGCATTTTGTACACCAGCTTTCGGCTCAATATCTCATTACAGAGGAAGTATAATTTTTAAACTGGCACCCTTTGTCTAGATGAATCATACCATCATTCATGCAAAAGATTGTCGCTGCCTGTCACTGAACAATGTTCGGTTCCCATCGACTAATTGCTACAGTGCGCAATTCTTAACATGTTTTTAATTTAAATCAACAACAATCCAAAACACTGGCTGCCAAATTAAAAAAAACAAGCAGAGTAGATAATTAATGTGAAGATCTTGTGCTGTGAAGTCCCTGTTGGTTAATTAGCTTCTGTAAATTTTCCCCAGTGTATAGACTAGAACTAGTGTACGGTATGAACTTGATGGGCCGATGAGCATGTTACCACGCTATATCTCTAAACTTAAAGATACGAAAGTGACCTTTAAGAGGCTACTGTTAGATGGGCACATGGATATAGACAATAAACAATAGGTGCAGGAGTAGGCCATTTGGCCCTTTGAGCCAGCACCGCCATTCAATGTCATCATGGCTGATCATCCCCAATCAGTACCCCGTTCCTGCCTTCTCCCCATATCCCCTGACTCCGCTATTTTTAAGAGCCCTATCTAGCTCTCTCTTGAAAGCATCCAGAGAACCTGCCTCCACCACCCTCTGAGGCAGAGAATTCCACAGACTCACCACTCACTGTGAGAAAAAGTGTTTCCTCGTCTCCGTTCTAAATGGCTTACTCCTTATTCTCAAACTGTGGCCCCTGGTTCTGGACCCCCCCAACATCAGGAACATGTTTCCTGCCTCTAGCGTGTCCAAGCCCTTAACAATCTTATATGTTTCAATGTGATATCCTCTCATCCTTCTAAACTCCAGAGTGTACATTCTCCAGCCGCTCCATTCTCTCGGCATTCTCAGATATGGTGGGATTGGTCGATTACAGGCAAGGCAGAGAGATTAGTTTATCTTGGCATCATGTTCGGCTCAGACTCTGCGGGCTGAAGGGCCTGTGCTGTACTGTTTACAGTCTATGAGCCGAATTGTCGTCTGGCTCTCCACAGACGCCGCCTGACCCGCTGAGTTATTCCAGCACTTTTTGCTCAAGATTTCAGCATCTGCAGTTTCTATTGTCCCCCTCGAGCATTGCTATCTATTTGAAATGTAGATCTGGTGAACCTGATAATGTGCATTAATTTGGTAGCTAATTTAGTGAATAACTGCTTCCTCATTTTATTATGGAAATCGGGGCATTTATAGAGAGTGAATGGGTTTGAATAGATATAGGATTGCAATCCTGAGATGTAATAAATGAAGCTTTTAATATACTGTTACATTCGCACTATTCAAGCAGGTGTACAAGCTTTAGTGCAATTTGCATCTAATAAACGGAATGAGTGGGTTAATATATGAAGAGCGTTTGTCGGCACTGGGCCTGCACTCGCTGGAGTTTAGAAGGATGAGAGGGGGACCTCATTGAGGTGATAGGCCTGGCTAGAGTGGATGTGGAGAGGATGCTTCCACTATTAAGAGAGTCTAGGACCAGAGGACGTAACCTCAGAATTAAAGGAGGTTCTTTTTGGAAGGAGATGAGAAGGAGTTTCTTTAGTTAGATGCGGGTGAATGTGGAATTCATTGCCACAGACGGCTGTGGAGGCCAAGTGAGTGGATATATTTAAGGCAGAGATAGATAGATTCTTGATTAGTATGGGTGTCAGGGGTTATGTGGAGAAGGCAGGAGAATGGGGTTGGGAGGGGGTGATAGATCAGCCATGATTGAATGGCGGAGTAGTCAATGGGCCGAATGGCCTAATTCTATTCCTATCACATGACCTTATACAGCGTTAAAACAGGCCCTTTGGCTCATTGTGTGTTCATCAACCAGCGAACACACCATATACTAGCGTTATCCTACACACTCGGGACAATTTATAGAATCCAATTAACCTACAAACCTGTACGTCGTTGGTGTGTGGGAGAAAAACAGAGCACCCGCGGTGAATGTACAAACTCCGTACAGACAGCACCCGTATCAGGATGGAACCCGGGTCTCTGGCGCTGTGAGGCAGCAACTCTACCGCTGCGCCACCGTGCCGCACATAGAGATAAGGAAAACATGCAATTATTTCAAAGTTATATATTTTAGCGATGACTTGCCTGTTTTTGAAACAAAAATAGATGAATTGTAAAAATAATTTCATTCAATCTTGGGTTAATGTTGCCAGAATTAGATTTGGAATATTTGTGATTGCTATTTTTACTAGCGGCCGGTTTAGAATTTTTTGAAATAATCGCCGGAACATAGACTGGACTCGGTGGGCCAATGAGCCTGTTTCCGTGCTGCATCTCTATACTAAACTAATCCGCAGGTCCTTGTGCCAAGACAGGATTTGGCTCTGTGTTCGTGCCATGCTGTCAGATCGCTCGCCCTTGAATAGTCGTCTCTCTGGAGGAAGTTACCAAGAGAACATGTAGAAATAAGGAGCTGCAGATACTAATTTATACCAAAGATATACATAAAGTGTTGGAGTAACTCAGTAGCTCAGGCAGCATCTCTGGAGGAAAACGATGGGCGACGTTTCGGGTTGGGAACTTGGGACCCTTCTGCAGACTTCAAATCTAAAGAAGAGTGCCCTCCATAATGTTTGGGACAAAGACCCATCATTTATTTATTTGCCTCTGTACTCCACAATTTGAGATTTGTAATAGAAAAAAATCACATGTGGTTAAAATGCACATTGTCAGATTTTATTAAAGGGTATTTTTATATACTTTGGTTTCACCATGTAGATATTACAGCTGTGTTTATACATAGTCCCCCCATTTCAGGGCACCATAATGTTTGGGACACATGGCTTCACAGGTGTTTGTAATTGTGCAGGTGTGTTTAATTGCCTCCTTCATGCAGGTATATGAGAGCTCTCAGCACCTAGTCTTTCCTTAGTCTTTCCATCACCTTTGGAAACTTTTATTGCTGTTTATCAACATTAGGACCAAAGTTGTGCCACGAAAATCAAAGAAGCCACAATGAGACTGAGAAACAAGAATAAAACTGTTGGAGACATCAGCCAAACCTTAGGCTTAACAAAATCTACTGCTTGGAATATCATTAAGAAGAAAGAGCATTGGTGAGCTCATTAATCGCAAAGGAACTGGCAGGCCAAGGAAGACCTCCACAGCTGACGACAAAAGAATTCTCTATAATAAAGAAAAACCCAAAACACCTGTCCGACAGATCAGAAACACTCTTCAGGAGTCAGGTGTGGATTTGTCAATGACCGCTGTCTGCAGAAGACTTCATGATCAGAAATCCAGAGGCTACACTAGGCTATACATTCCCAAACATACTGCTAAAGCAACAAAGGAGTTTCTCAAAGCTCAAAAATGGTCAATTCCTGAGTGGCCAAGTCAATCACCCGATCTGAACCCTTTTATATGCTAAAGAGAAAACTGAAGGGGACTAGCCCCCAAACCAAGCATAAGCTAAAGATGGCTGCAATACAGGCCTGGCAGAGCATCACCAGAGAAGACACCCAGCAACTGGTGATGTCCATGAATCGCAGATTTCAAACAGTCATTAGATAGATAGATAGATAGATAGATAGATAGATAGATAGATAGATAGATAGATAGATAGATAGATAGATAGATAGATAGATAGATAGATAGACAGACAGACAGACAGACAGACAGACAGACAGACAGACAGACAGACAGACAGACAGACAGACAGATAGATAGATAGATAGATAAATACTTTATTAATCCCCTTATTCAGGGGAAATTCTGATGTCCTTGCAGCACACTAATAAAAATACAACACAGTATTCATAAAGAAATTCAACACCAAAACATCCCCCCACAGTGATTCTCACTGTGGGGGAAGGCACAAAGTCCAGTCCCCATCCTCTTGTCCACCCATAGTCGGGCCTATTGAGGCCTCCACAGTCGCCGCCACGGCGCCCGATGTTCTCGCCGGGTGATGGTACTCCGGCGTCGGGAGAACCCCCAGCGGCTTGGGGTGCCAGGAACGGCCGCCTTCCCACCGGAGCCTGCGGCTTCCAAGCCAACAGACCACGCCAGACGGAGCTCCGCACACTGGTGATCTCGGCGAGATGTAAGTTCAACGTCGCAGCTGGCCGCTCCGCAGAACCGCGGCTCCACGATGTTTTCCTCGGCGGTACCAAGCATACTGGAGTCCCAGCGCGGCGACCCAGGAAAGGCATCGCCCGCTCCGCAATAGCGCTCCAGCGCTGCACTGCCGCCAAAGCCGATGTTCTGCGCCGCCGCCGCCAACGCCGACGTTCTGCGCCGCCGCCAACGCCGATGTTCTGGCCAGGTCCCCTCAGGGAAACGTCGCTCCAGGACCCGCTGGTAGGCCGCGAGGACAGGTCGAAGACGCTGCTCGGAGGAAGGCAACCCCTCCGACCAGGTAGGGACTTAGAAAAGCAGTTTCCCCCTTCCCCCCCCACCACCCCCCACACATAAAAGATTTAGACCCCCTGACTGTACACTTAACGAACTAAAAATAATAAAAAAAAGAAGGGGAAAAAACGGACAGCTGCAGGACAGGCAGCCGTTCAGGACAGCGCCTCCGGAATAGCAAAGGATATGCAACAAAATACTAAACATGACTACTTTCATTTACATGACATTGCTGTGTCCCAAATATTTCAGTGCCCTGAAAAGGGGGGGGACTATGTATAAACACTGCTGTAATTTCTTCATGGTGAAACCAAAGTGTATAAAAATGGCCGTTATTAAAATCTGACAATGTGCACTTTAACCACATGTGATTTTTTTTCTATTACAAATCTCAAAGTGTGGAGTACAGGGGAAAATAAATAAATGATGGGTCTTTGTCCCAAACATTATGGTGGGCACTGTACGTCACCTACTCCTTTTCTCCAGAGATGCTGCTTGACCTGCTGAGTTACTCCAGCACTCTGTGTCTATCTAAAGGATTCTTCTTGTTAGTTTTGGTTTTCTTTTATTCGTTATGGGTTTTCTGGTCCATGTTAAGAAAAGGAAGAACTAACTATCATATATAAGCTTTGTTTAAGAAGGATCTGCAGATGCTGGAAAAATCGAAAGTAGATAAAAAATGCTGGTGAAACTCAACAGGTGAGGCAGCATCTATGGAGAAAAGGGTCTCGACCCGAAACGTCGCCTATTCCTTCGCTCCATAGATGCTCCATAGATGCTGCCTCACCCAGTGAGTTTCTCCAGCATACTCTTAAAGATAGCGGAGTCAGGGGATATGGGGAGAAGGCAGGAACGGGATACTGATTGGGGAATGATTGAATGGCGGTGCTGGCTCGAAGGGCCAAATGGCCTACTCCTGCACCTATTGTCTATCGTATATAAGCTACTCAGCAGAATTGAAACAGTTAATTCAGAATAGTATTTCATAATAGACTGCAACTGCAAGATTCTGACATGCAGTTTGTGGTAATGGGAGGCAAGTTTCATACTGATGACAGAAAGCATTTCTTCTCATCTTTGCATGGAATAGTTCTTTGACTGGTGCAGTCATATAATTACTTGGTCCACAGCAAAGAAACAAGCCATTTGTCTCAAGTGGCCGTGCTGATGTTCATCTTCACAGGAGCCTCCTCCCATCCCTCTTCAGCCAGCCCAATTAGCACTGCATTCCCCCCCCCCCCCCCCAGAGTTTTCTCATGCATTCCCTGTTGTATTTATTAGTAACAATCTTTTTACTTATGAACTCTTATGTTTTGACTTCTTCTGCACAAGTGGAAACATTTCATCTTTCTACCATCTTAAAACATTTCCCTGCATTTTTAAGACCTTTGACAGGTCATTCAGTTTTTCTTCTGTAGAGAAAAGCACTCCGCACTTTCCTGATAAACATCTTCTCTGCAATCCTCATTATATTTTTTATCTCAAAGTCCCTGCTGATGTGCTGGAACACAAAGAAGGCCCCCATGAATCAACTCTAACTGAAAGGTAAGACTAAAGTCTGAATTTATGAAAATCTATCTGTATGGACTTTAATTAATTTAATATAATGTGAATAAATTCATTCATTCATTCCTCATTCATTACTATTCCTATATTAAATTAATTAAAGTCCATACAGATAGATTTTCATAAATTCAGACTTTAGTCTTACCTTTCAGTTAGAGTTGATTCATGGGGGCCTTCTTTGTGTTCCAGCACATCAGCAGGGACTTTGAAGGCTTTCTTCCACTTCCATCCAGTTAGCAGCACTTTCTTCAGCCTTTTTAATGCTTTTCCCACTAAATACAATTACCTGCTGCAAGTTTCCACAACATTTATTCCACAGAACAACACATACAGAATCTCCAGTAAAACAGGCATCTGTGAAGCCCCCTCAGCCATTTTGTGTGCTGGCCTGAAACAAAGCGCGTGATTGGCCAACTGGCAGACAACTCAATGTTAAATGTGCTTTGATTGGACTAAAAAATTCTCGACATTTTTCCGTTTTTTCTCCAATTTAATAAGAATGTGCAAGTCTTCTTCATATCGAGTTTCAGGGGTGATTTATATTAAAATAATTTACACAATATGTGAAAATTTCATGTAGTTTGGTGACTTGGGTCACGAAACTGCAGAATAAAGCTCCTCGGCCCACAGCCTATTATTGTCATATGAGCCTCATTGAGGCTCAAACGAAATTCCGTTTCCACAGCCATACAAACAAAGACAATTTCCTACAGACATACACACAATTTAATTCACACAAACATCCATCACAGTGAACCCACTGTGATGGAAGGCAAAGTCTTTTCTCTCCCCTGTTCTCCATTTCTCTCCCGATATCCAAGCCCCAGGCGGGCGATGATAAGTCCCACGGCCATTTTAGGCCGTGCCGGGAGATTTACAGCCCCGCTCCCGGTCTAAAAGTCACAATGTTGGAGCCCCCGGCGGGTGCTTTAATGTCCCACGGCCATTAATGCCGCGCTGGGCGATATACGTCCCCGCTCCGGGTCGTTCCAACCCCGCGACACGGGCTGGAGAAGTCGCGTTGCGGGAGCTCCGGGAAGCGGTCTCTCCCCCCGGACCCGCGAGCTCCCGATGTCCCAGTCCACCGGACCTGCGGCTGCGTTGCTGGAGCCTCCGAGCCCCAGGAGTCGAGTCGCAGCAGCGAGTCACCACCGCTCCCCACGCTCCGAGGCCGGCCAGCCCCACGATGGTGAGTAGTCCGCAGCTCCGCAGTCTCCCGAGCCCACGGGTCGTTCAGGTTGGAGGCCGTTCCACGGTGATAGGCCCCAACGACAACGGAGACCCGAAAGGGAAAAGGTCGGGTCTCCCGGACAGAGAAAGCATGAAAGAAAAGATTTAAAAATTGAAGAGATAGAATGAAGAAGTATAAAAGAGAATCCCTTAAACTACCAAAGCAGTGTAGCAGATAGATAAAGGAATAACAAATAAAAAGAAAAGTGGAGATATACCTTGCCCCTCGTCCCCCCCGCCCGCCTAACCCAACCCAGCATCGGATTTAAATTTAAATTTGTGTTGCACCATCCTATTGATGTAAGAATTCGGTAAAGGGTGTCCATGTCTTAAGAAATTGATCTGGTTTTTCCGCCAAGACAAGCCTAATCTTTTCCAAATGTAGTGTCTCGGACATATCTGTGATCCACATCTTCACTGCAGGCCTGCGGAGTTACTCAAGCACTTTGTGTCTATCTTGGTTATGCTCCTTGGGAACCAGGGTCGGGTCCATGGCCGCTTGATCTTGGTTTGAGGGCCTCTAAAAAGGGGGGTGTCCGTGGTGATAGCCGACAACGCACCCGCTTCACTTCACATTTCATGCTAAATTTCAAAATTTGTTCATCATTAAAGTTTAACAAATACGGTCCTTAAAACAACTCACAGATTCTTTAAACAGCTTCGAATGACGTCACAATGCCCCCACAAGGGGGAGGGGCTCGCCGCCCTCTCCACCTCCCCAATGGTTTTAACTTCATAAACCACTGATTCTTTGCTACGCTGGAATGTTCTGGAAATTCCCCCACCTCCCCCCCATTTTTTTGCCCGGCCCGCCTGGCCCAGTCGCTCTGAAGTCCCACAGCCTGCTGCCCTGCTCTGGTCCTCGGGTCCACTCCCGCCCGTGGCCTCCCTCCCTTCCCTTCCTCCCTCCCACAGCGCCTTGCTCCCTCCTCACCGCCTCACCGCCCCACCCTCCCTCCCTCCCTCCCACACACTTCCCATCGCGGAATAATATGATTTGAAAGTAATGCGGCCGACTCTCAACACAGTGGTAAAGGAATTCAATCCCACTTCCAGACCAGCTTCTAAAGTTATTCAAGGTCATTCTCCACAACTTCACATTCCTGAAAACAGCTCAGAAACTATAGAGACTTCAATGCGCATAGTTGTGAAATTTGCTCTGTGCAAGTGAAGGACCAAAATTACAAAGCAATAAAGTTATCCCTTCCACCCTACACCCCCCCCCCCCCCTAAACGCCCCCCCCCACACATATCACCCCCCTTTCCCCTGCCCACACACCCTCCTCCTGCCCACAACCCCCCCCCACACCCGGCCCCGCATTGCGTTAGGGGAACGTGTTGCGTTGGGGGAACGGGTGAGTGCTGGAATATTGCGTTGGGGGAGCAGATCCAACGGGTCTGCACTTGGTCTAGTCGTCTATAAACCTCCATTCATTCACTAATTGTTAACTAAATTATTTCTAGAGCTAATAGAATCCTTTGGCACAGAGTATTAATAAGTTGATGGATTAGTATGATTTTAAATGAATTAGCAATTGCAGTGGTTGTTATTTATCCAAGGTGGTTACTTATTTAAGGCAAACTGGATACAATTATTAACATCCTGCATAATCTGTTTTATATCCTTTCGATAAGCCCATCTATCTCTTAATCATACAACACAGAAGCTGTGCTTTTGCCCACCAAGTCAAGGACTATTGTCATATGCACACGTACAGGTACAATGAAAACCTTACTCTTGACAATAAAACACTCGTTACTTTTCAAGTGAATGGAAGGTCTGTGCTTTTCTGTTTGGGAAAGATTTAATAGTCGGGGAATAATTTGGTATTCTTGCATGCGGTTCATGAATGGGGTAACCTTTTGATACAAAGGGTGGTGGGTGTATGGAACTAGCTGCCAGTGGAGGAAGTTGAGGCAGGGACTATCCCAACATTGCCATCAGGTAGAAGCCTGCAAACTGTCACGTCCAGGTTCAGGAACAGCTTCTTCCCTGGAGTATTGTGTGCAGATTTGGTCCCCTAATTTGAGGAAGGACATTCTTGTTATTGAGGGAGTGCAGCGTAGGTTTACAAGGTTAATTCCCGGGATGGCGGGACTGTCATGTGCTGAGAGACTGGAGCAGCTGGGCTTGTACACTGGAGTTTAGAAGGATGAGAGGGAATCTTATTGAAACATATAAGATTATTAAGGGTTTGGACACGCTGGAGGCAGGAGACATGTTCCCGATGTTGGGGGAGTCCAGAACCAGGAGCCACCAAAGAATAAGGAGTAAGCCATTTAGAACGGAGACGAGGAAACACTTTTTCTCGCAGAGAGTGGTGAGTCTGTGGAATTCTCTGCCTCAGAGGTCAGTGGAGGCGGGTTCTCTGGATGCTTTCAAGAGAGAGCTAGATAGGGCTCTTAAAGATAGTGGAGTCAGGGGATATGGGGAGAAGGCATGAATGGGGTACTGATTGGGGATGATCAGCCATGATCACATTGAATGGCGGTGCTGGCTCGAAGGGCCGAATGGCCTGCTGCACCTATTGTCCATTGTCTACAGTGCTGTTAAACATGAAAAAAATAAGCTCTGAACTACAACAGACTATCATTATTATTGCACTATATTTGTTTATTTAATGAGTATGTGTGCATGTGTGTACACACACTGACCATTTTTTATTCTCCCGGTATGTACTATGCTTACATATTCTGTCGTGCTGCAGCAAGCAAGAATTTCATTTTCCTGTCTGGAACACATGACAATAAAACACTCTTGACTCTTGGAACGTTTAAGAACCATTTAGACAGGCACATGGATAGGACAGGTTTAGAGGGATATGGACCAAACAAGGCCAGGTGGGACTGGTGTAGCTGGGACTGGTGTATTCTTGGATCACAGGACGAGAGGAATAGATCGGGTAGACCCACAGAATCTCTTGCCCAGAGTAGGGGAAATGAGAACCAGAGGACATAGGTTTAACGTGAGAGGGGAAAGAATGAATAGCTACATGAATAGGACAGGTTTGGAGGGATATGGCCAAACGCAGGCAGGTGGGACGAGTGTAGATTGGACTTGTTGGTCAATAGACAATAGGTGCAGGAGTAGACCATTCGGCCCTTTGAGCCAGCACCGCCATTCAATGTGAACATGGCTGATCATCCCTAGTCAGTACCCCGTTCCTGCCTTCTCCCCATATCCCATGACTCCGCTATTTTTAAGAGCCCCATCTAGCTCTCTCTTGAAAGTGTCCAGAGAACCGGCTTCCACCACCGGTTTCTCTGAGGCAGAGAATTCCACAGACGGTGTGGACAAGTTGGGCCGAATGGCCTGTTTTCACCCTGTATGACTGGCGGCTTCATTTGAAGCTTTACCAACTTTTCTTTGGTCAAAGTTTTATGTTGCTTATTTTATGCTTGAAGATGATTGAAAGCTTTTGTCTGACAACTGAAAGGACAGAAAGAAGCTATCAGATATAGAATAAAGAATATCAGTCGGAATAAATAACCCGAGTAGCAATATGTGCTTTCCCTCTGTGTATTCAGGAGAGTGTGAAGTGAGCAGCATTCTTACTATGCTACTGCACCACTGATCTACACTCTAGTCTCTTGAGGAGAGATGCCAAGAACAGTAAATATAATTTAAAAAAACAATTGTGCATTTGCTGTCCACAATGTTACTACATCTGTCAGCTAAACTTTATTTCTAATACAGGTGCACAACCTTTTATCCGAAAGCCTTGGGACCAGACACTTTTCGTAATTCAGAATTTGTCGGTCTTCGGAATGGAAATTTTTTAGCGTAGATTTTAATGGCTGGCTCAGTGGTAGAGTGCTCGGCTCATATCCGCAAGGTCGCGAGTTTGCGCCTTGATCCTGGCAGTTACTCGATCGCGAGTTTGAGTCTTCAATGTCGTTTTTTCTTGCAGAATAAATGTTTGTATGAAATACAGTGTAGGAGAAGTGTACTGACTGTGTGGGCAGAACTTTGGAAGTGATTGCCCACCAGTCTAAAAAGCCGCTGTGTCTCCCTGTCCCTGGGATAGCAGGGGGCGATCAAACAGCACAATACCCCCCTCCCCCTCCAACTCCAGAGGAATCCGCTCCCCGATGGGCCGCTACCAAAGATCATAGAGGAGCTCCTCTATGATCTTTGGCCGCTACAGCGACAAGTGGCAGTTCGCCCACAGCCCGAGCTGCGCCCCCTCATCCGCCACCCCAAGAACAAGACGTACCTTGCACACCATCAGCTTCTGCCCCTACGTGTTCCTCTGGAGTTGGAGCGGGGCTGGGCTGGAGTTGCTGCTGGCTGTGGGTCTCTGGGATCTCCGTGCTTGCAGTGGGCCTGGGGGTCGGTGGGCGGCGGTGGGAGCTGTGGACCTACGGACCTACCTCCGTGGAGCTAGCCAGCTTCGGAGCGTGGAGAGTTGCGGGGGCGAGCTGCTGCGACCCGACTCCGGTGGATGGTGACACCGGGAGCTCGCGGGTCTCCGGTGGGAGACTGCTTTGCGGGGCACCGGCAGCGGCGACTTCTCCCGCCCGAATTACGGGGTTGAGAGCAAACATCATAGAGGTTGAGAGTGACCTGGAGGGGGGCCTTACAACGCCCGGCGCGGCTGTAAATTGCCGCGGACTTGCTAGCGCCCGCCGGGGGCTCCAACATCAAGACCGGGGCAGGGCCCTACATCTCCCGGCGTGGCTTTGAGTGGCCGCTCCCCGATGGGCCCGTACGACGCCCCGAGCTGCACCCCGTCATCCGCAACCCAGGTTCCTCTGTAGTTGGAGTGGGGCTGGGCTGGGCTGCTGTTGGCTGTGGGTCTCTGGGATCTCCGTGCTTGCGGTGGGCCTGGTGGTCGGTGTCCAATTGGTCCTGACACGGTCCTGCGAAATCGCCGACGTGAAGACAGTGCAAAGCCCCCGCGCCGGTGCAATGGGCGGGGAGCTGGAGAGGGGAGGGAAGGGGTCACACACATGGCCGGGAAGCAGAGGGGTGTAGGTGGGGTGATACTGAATGGAGCGACAATCTGCTGCTGCCTGCCCCGCTGAGTTAAAAAGTTCCCACGCAAGACTCACGAAACACTGTATATCGTGAGTCTACCGTGGGAACTTTTTAATTCAGCGGGCAGGCAGCAGCATATTGTCAATTATTAACCCTCCCGCGCAATATACCCTCATCTTCTCTTTTATGAATGGGGATTTAGTTCCCCTTTCTTCGAGGACCGACCGGAGGTTCCGCTGTCACCTCTGCGGGCCGCCCTCGGTGAACGTTTTCAAGGACCTTTCTTCAAGGACCGAAAAAATGGCCGCTATTCGGAGGTTTTCGTTATTTGGATCTTCGGATAAAAGGTTGTGCACCTGTACAAGTAAGATCAAAAATAAATGACTAGACTACTAATACAAAAATAGTTTTTAATTGGTCTTTTTATTATGGCTTCTTATCACCTTGAATAGCACACATTGGGTAGGGTATGAGACTTAATCTGCTTCCTACTGCTTTTCCTGAAGGGATTGTTCAAAAAAATATCAGGCACCCAAAAGCCAGTGATCCATTAAACCTGCCCCATCTTTGGATGTTTCGTTTCTTGCTGAAGATGGTTTACAAATGTTTACAGTCCTGATGGCCTGATATAGAACAAATGAATGAATGATATGCATAAAGGTTTCTGGCTAGTCACATTCTTTTTCAGCCATGTCTTGTGGGTGAGGATTTGTTTTTTGTTTGCAAAAAGGGCCCATGTAGTCCATAGCAACAGAGAACATAGACCAGTACAGCACAAGAACAGGCACATCTACTTGAGTTACTTTCTCTGGAACGTTGGAGATTGAAGGGAGATGATAGAAGTAGATAAAATAATGAGAGGCATAGATAGGGTAGACAGTCAGATATTTTTTTTCCCCACAGTGGAGATGTCCAACACTAGAGGACATAGCTATAATGTGAGGGGGAAGTGACCGCTGATTCCTGTGACCACTTGGGTTTTGTCCGGGTCCTCCGGTTTCCTCCCACACTCTAACGATGTACGTTGGAGGTTAACTGGCTTTTGAAATTATCCCTAGTGTGTAGGATGGTGCTACTGTACATAGTGGTAACTGGTCGGTATAGACTCGATGGGCCAAAGGGCCTATTTCCGCGCTGTGTTGCGCCACTAAACTAAACACACTACCCCCTGCGCACCCTGTTCTCATTATCCTGCCTCTCTCCCTCCTCCTCTTACTCCCTCAATCCCCTTCCACCCTCTCCTCCCAGCGTTGTAGACATGACCTGCGTGGGCTTTCCCCGGGAGCTCCGGTTTTCTCCCACACTCCTCGGCCGTTTGTAGGTTAATTGGCTTGGTAAAATTGTAAATTGTCCTTCGTGTGTGTAGGATAGTGTCAGTGTACGGGGATCGCTGGTCGACGCAGACTCGGTGGGCCGAAGTTTCTGCGCTGTATCTCTAAACTAAACTAAAGATAGACACAAAATGCCGGAGTAACTCAGCGGGACAGGCAGCATCTCTGGAGAGAAGGAATGCGTGACGTTTCAGGTCGAGACCCTTCTTCAAACTGTTTAGGGATAAGGGACACAAGAGGTATAGACGGTGATGTGGAGAGATAAAGAACAACGAATGAAAGATACGCAAAAAAGTAACCATGGTAAAGGAAACATGGTATTGTAAGCTGTTTGTCGGGTGAAAATGAGAAGCTGGTGCGACATGCGTGGGGGAGGGATAGAGAGAGAGGGAATGCCGGGGCTACCTGAAGTGAGTGAAATCAATATTCATACCACAGGGCTGCCTAATGCCTAACCCTAAGCGAAACATCTATTTAACATCACAGCCATTCCAGCAAACATGGCAGTCTATTCCTTTATGTTGTGAACTATTTTCATCTGATCTGCGGTGCTTTTTCTCAGTGTATATTTACTCAATATAGCAACCTCTGCCTGTTACCCTTAATCATTGTTTTGTTGCTGAGCCGATGAGTTTGGTGGCTTGGCACCAATTTATAGTTGTTTATTCTCAGCACGTTGACATGTAATACCGATGCAGTAGTTAACAGCGCATCTCGACGGGTAACGCTGATACTCAAGCTGAAACATCTGAGTACTTCACCTTGCAGGAAACGTATGTGACAAATACTACAGCTCGTGATATGAAATCTTAGCATTGAGGTCAGGAAGGGTCAGAAGAGTGCTGTCTAATTTAAAACGTGTGAATGCCTGCGTTTAGTTTGGAGTTTAGTGTAGAAATACAGTGTGGAAACGGGCCCTTCAGCCCATCGAGCCCGCGCCGACCAGCGATCGCTCATTCGCACTAGTTCTATGCTATCCCTCTTTCACACCCGCTCCTTGAAGCCCTGTCCCACGGTACGAGTTCATTCCAAGAGCTCTCCTGAGTTTGCCCTGATTCGAACTCGGAGATTTACGGTAATGGCCACTCGTCGGTACTCGGGGCTCTCGTGGACATTTTTCAACATGCTGAAAAATCTTCACGAGTCTTCCCGTGCTTACCTGCCGTTAGCGAGTCTTCCCGAGTACCTGCCATTAGCGTTACGAGCCGCTAAGAGACGTCCCCGAGCTCCGACGTACACGCTACGTACATTCTCTGTGCTTACCACAAGTTTTTTTTAAAACTCGGGAGAGCTCTTGGAATTAACTCGTACCGTGGGACAGGGCTATTACACTAGGGAGAATTTACAGAGGCCATTAGTTTAAGTTTGACCTATTTGTCACAGTTTAATGAAGTGTTTAGTTGAGAGATGGGGGCATGGAAACTACCCCTTCGTACTACTTCAGTGTTATCCCACTTTCTCATCCACTCCCTGCACACTACGGATAATTTACAGATACTAATTAACCTACAAACCTGCACGTCTTTGGTAGACAAAAATGCTAGAGAAACTCAGCGGGTGAGGCAGCCGCTATGGAGCGAAGGAAATAGGCAACGTTTCAGTTCGAAACCCTTCTTCAGACCCGAAACGTTGCCTATTTCCTTCGCTCCACCCGCTGGGTTTCTCCAGCATATTTGTCTACCTTCGATTTTCCAGCGTGTGCAGTTCCTTCTGAAACACTGCACGCCTTTGGGATGTTGGAGGAAACAGGGAGAACATGCAAACTCCACATGGACAGCAAATGTTTGTTATTATTGTTTATTCTTTACATTCCTCCTCGAGCGGAGCCTGTAGTCGCATGTGACGTCATCCAAGAGACTGTCGCGAGATTACAGACCCGACACCCGGACGTCCTCATTGCCTTATCAGGGGACTTCAATCATGTGAACATCAGCCCCCACTTGTCAGGCTTCTCACAGTATGTTGACTGTCCCACAAGGCACAATAAGACACTGGACTTGTGCTATGTCAATGTCAAGGAGGCCTATAGTGTCTTAGCCTTTCCACCGCTTGGCAAATCAGATCACAACCTGGTTTATCTAAGGCCTTCTTACAAACCCTGTGTACTGAGACAGCCTACAACCACCCGGTCTTTCAGAAAGTGGACACCAGAGGCCAGTGAATCACTGAGGGACTGCTTTCAATGCACAGACTGGGACATACTGATGGAGCCACAGGAATTAAACAGCTGTATGGACATCGACAGGATGGCAGGATGCATAACGGACTACATCAACTTCTGTAGGGATGTTGTTGTGCCAGTAAGAACTGTTTGTTGCTTTCCCAATAACAAACCTTGGATTACAAGCAACATCAAGAGCCTCCTAAACAAGAAAATGGAGGCTTTCAAGGTTGGTGATCGGGAAAAGATCAAGAGGGTACAGCACCACTTGAAAAGGAGTATGAAGCAGGCAAAAGGGGACTATAAAACGAAGCTGGAGAAGAAACTGCAGTACAACAACATCAAAGAGGTGTGGAGAGGAATGAAGACCATCACTGGCTTCAAGGACAAGAGAAGCCAGCCGTCAGGAGACGTGGACAAGGCCAATGAGTTTAACCTGTTCTATAACAGGTTTGGTCTGGTATCCCCTCCCACCTCTACAGGTGCAGCCTCTCCCCCACCATCACCTCCACGAGGCAGCCCCCCCAACACCACAGCTGCAGCATCTCCTATGCCGGCATCTCCTCAACTATTCTTCACGGCGGACGAGGTGAGAGCTGAGCTGAGGAGGTTGCGCCCTGTTAAAGCAGCTGGCCCTGATGGTGTATGTCCCAGGCTACTAAAAGACTGTGCGGCTCAGCTGGCGGAGCTGCTCCAGACCATTTTCAACCTGAGCCTCCAGTCAGGGAGGGTACCAGGTCTGTGGAAAACATCATGTCTCGTGCCGGTTCCCAAAGCAGGGCGGCCGACCGAGATCAACGACTACAGACCGGTGGCCCTTACATCCCATATTATGAAAACAATGGAGCGGCTACTCATTCGTCTCCTGAGACCACAAGTCCAGCACGCACTCGACCCACTACAGTTTGCATACCAGGAGAACATTGGGGTGGATGACGCAGTCCTCTACGTGCTGCACCGGATCTACTCCTTTTTGGACAAACCCGGTGGCTATGTGAGGATTATGTTCTTCGACTTTTCAAGTGCGTTCAACACCATCCAACCCCTGATTCTGAATGACAAGCTTAAGAAGATGGGGGTGGATTCCACATTTATCTCCTGGATATACGACTACCTGACGGGTCGACCACAGTTTGTCAAGCTGGGGGACAGTGTGTCTGGCACAGTGGTGTGCAATGTTGGAGCCCCACAGGGAACGGTTCTGGCCCCGTTCCTCTTCACCCTGTACACAGCAGACTTTAACTATAAGTCTGACACATGCCACGTACAGAAATACTCAGATGATACAGCGATTGTGGCATGTGTAAGGAACGGGCAGGAGGAGGAATACAGGAACTTGACCAGTGCCTTTTGTGCCTGGAGTGAAGAGAACTGTCTCACCCTGAACACAACAAAGACTAAAGAGATGGTGGTTAACTTTGGCAGGTCCAAGCTCCCCCTTCAGCCGGTCAACGCTGCATGGGCTGACATTGAGGTGGTGCAGACATATAAATACCTTGGAGTGCACCTTGATAACAAACTGGACTGGTCTGTCAACTCTGACTCCCTCTACAAAAAAGGCCAGAGCAGACTCTTTTTCCTCAGAAGGCTCAAATCCTTCAATGTGTGTAAGGATATGCTGCACATGTTTTACAACACAGTGGTTGCAAGCGTTATTTTCTACGCTGTTGTCTGCTGGGGCAACAGCATTAGTGCAAAAAACAATAGGAAGCTAGTCAAACTGGTTAAACGAGCTAGCTCAGTGCTGGAGGGGAGAGTAGACTCTGGGATGGAGGTGCTTGAGAGGCGTATGAGGCACAAGGTGCAGGTCATCCTGAAAAACCCCGGGCATCCCCTCCATATAATTCTGGAGAGTCAAAAGAGCACTCGGAACAACAACCGGCTCCTCTCCCTGCCCTGTAGAACGGAGCGGTTCAGGAGATCCTTCACCCCTGCAGCCATTAGATTTTATAATTCGGACCGCTAGGCTGTAGGGGGATGCATTTTGCAATTATTAATTTTTAACTGTTAATTATTGGTCTTTTTAAGTATTTATTGCTCTCAGGTAGTGTCCACATTGTATTCTATGTATTTTCTGTCTGCGTTCGTTTTGAATCTGTGGGTTTGTTGGTTGGGAGCTTCTGGACATCTGAATTTCCCTGAGGGGATCAATAAAGTATTTATTATTATTATTATTATTATTATTTAAATGTAGTCAGGATCGAACCGGTGTCTCTGGCGCTGTGGCGGCAACTCTACCAGCTGCGCCACCTTGTTGCCCGTAGAAAATACCAATATAGCAGTAATTAATTTCACGATCAACAAATTGTAGAAAATTGAATTGAATTGGATGCTTTTAATACCCAGCTATTAGATACAACAAAAAAAACATTCTTCCTTTCTGCAATAAAAGGAATATTTCCCCAAGTTGTCATCTTAAGTCATCTATTGAAAAAGATTCCTCTTTGCACTTGGATGGCAAGAATGTTGATTGTAAATAGAATTTCACAAGAGACTCTGCTGGCTGATGTAAACAAGTCCATCACTTGTCTGATACTACATAAATCATTCACCCTGTGTGCAACTGAGTGGTCTCTGTTTATGGAAGTGATGTGAAAAGTTACTGAGTTAACTCTGGAAGTTTTTACGGCTCAGTGGCGCAGCGGTAGAGTTGCAGTCTTAAGGGCCTGTCCCACTTAGGCGATTATTTAGGTGACTATAGGCGACTAGGCTGTCGCCGGGGTGTCGCCTGTATGGTCATGTGTCGTCTCCTCAGTCGCCCAAAGATTCGTAGCGTCTTTCTGGTCGCCGCTGGATTTTGAAATGTTCGCAACTTTTCGGCGACAGTTGGCTTGACGTCAATGAGCGTACCTTGACTTCTCCTGACATAGGTGCTGTCGTAGGTTGGCCCCAGGATGCCGTAGGTTGTCACCGGTGGTGACCGGTGAATTCCATTGGCGACTACCTACATCAACCAGCGACAGGTACCGGCGACTGAATTGTCTTAAGTTGTCTTCAGTTGTCGCCGACAGGGTCGTACCTTTTCGTAGCTTGGTCGTAGGTGTGGTTGTAGGTGGGCATCCTAATGGGTGGCCGGTTGTCGGTAGCTTGATGTCGACTAGGTGGTAGATTGTTGTAGACATTGTCGTAGGGATGGGGGGTCCAGTCGCCATTTTTTCAGGCGACCTGCTACTGCTATGACAGTCGCCGAAAAAACTGCCTAAGTGGGACAGGCCCATTACAGACCCGGGTTTGATCCAGACTGTAGGTGCTGTCTGTAGGGAGTTCGTACTTTCTCCCTGTGACCACGTGGGTTTTGTCTGGGTGCTCCGGTTTCCTCCCACACTCCAAAGTAAATTGTAAATTGTCGCTAGTGTGCAGGGCAGTCACGCTGGCACAGCGGTAGAGTTGCTGCGTTACAGCAAAATGCAGCGCCAGAGACCTGGGTTCGATCCCGACTATGGGTGCTGTCTGTATGGAGTTTGCACGTTCTCCCTGTGATCTGCGTGGGTTTTCTCCGAGAACTTCGCTTTCCTTCCACACTCCAAAGACGTACAGGTTTGTAGGTTAATTGCCTTGATAAAATGTTAAATTGTCCAAGTTGGCGATATGCAGAGTACTGCCCTGCCGACTACAAAATTCAGAAGGTTCAGAAGGTGTAGGCTAGTGCTAGTGTTCGAGGAGATCGCTGGTCAGTGTGGACTCGGTGGGCCGAAGGGCCTATTTCCATGCTGTATCTTTAGAAACATAGAAGCATAGAAAATAGGTGCAAGAGGAGGCCATTCGGCCCTTCGAGCCAGCACCGCCATTCATTGTGATCATGGCTGATCACCCCTATCAATAACCCGTGCCTACCTTCTCCCCATATCCCTTGACTCCACTAGCCCCTAGAGCTCTATCTAACTCTCTTAAATCCATCCAGTGACTTGGCCTCCACTGCCCTCTGTGGCAGGGAATTCCATAAAGTCACAATTCTCTGGAGGAAAACGTTTTTTCTCACCTCAGTCTTAAATGACCTCTCCTTTATTCTAAGTCTATCTATATTTATATCTATATCTATATTTAAAGTCTATCTCACAAATCTTTAATAGCTGTAATTAATCTAAAGGTCATGACGGGAGATGTTTGTCCAGTAGCATGCACTGTAGAGACAAGAAACAATATGTAGTGGTTAGTTACAGATTTGGGCAGATAAATGGCAGATGGAGTTTAATCCCAGCAAGTGTGAGATGAGGCACTTTGGGAGGTCAAATGTAAGAAGAAAATATACAGTTAAGAGGAAATTTTTCAGGTCCACAGCTCACTGCAAATGGCAACACAAATGCAGAGAAGATTGACGGTGATGTTGCCAGGACTAGAGTGCCTGATCTGTCGGGAGAAGTTGAGCAGGCTGGGGTTCTATTCCTTGGAGGGCAGGAGGATGAGGGGAGATCTTATAGAGGTGTGCAAAATCATGAGAGGAATAGATCGGGTAGACGCACAGTCTCTTGCCCAAAGTAAGGGAATCAAGGACCAGAGGTCATAGGTTTAAGGTGAGGGGGGGAAAGATGTAATAGGAATCTGAGGGCTAGCTTTTTCACACAGAGGGTGGTGTGTGTATGAAACGAGCTGCCGGAGAAGGGACTATCACAGCGTTTAAGAAACATTCAGCCAGGTACATGGATAGGCCAGGTTTAGAGGGATATGGGCCAAACGCAGGCAGGTGGGACTAGTGTAGATGGGACATGTGGGCAAGTTGAGGCGAAGGGCCTGTTTCCACACTATGACAAACAGAAAGTGGTAAAGAGGGTGTATGGTATGCTTACCTTCATCGGTCGGGACATTGAGTATAAGAGTCAGGAAGTCGTGTTGCAGCTTTGATTCAGCCACTTTTAATATGGTACGGTACTTTATTTGCACATGTACGGAGGTACATTGAAATTAATTGTTGTACACAGTTCAGTACAAGTATCACGGTACATAAACACGTAGATACATCTCAGATAAGCATCTCAGATACAGTACTGGTGTACAACAGTCGTACACTGAGACAGTATACAGAGTCGCCAGTTTGGGGCCAGTTGATGTAAGTGCAGGAATCTTGACCTGACCATGAAGGCCCGTTGCCATGGCGACGTTGCAGTCTCGGCCTGGCCAAGCGTAGCCGCTGCTCCACCGCTATAGGCCGCGTGCGGTCCACGTGCTTGTCCTCTTGGAGCGGCGCCCGGTCCAGCCAAGCCCCAGGCTTCTGCAGGGCCTCCAGCGGCCCATTCCCCCCGTCGAGGCCGTGTACTCCCTCCCGCCGCCGGTCTGCTTACTAACCCTCCAGATGATCCGCTGAGGGCGAGCCGGGCGGGTTTTGGTCCGCAGCGAGGGTCCTCCGTCTGTGGCGGGCGGGCTGGGCCTACTGGGCGAGTCCACGGTCTCTGGCGGGCGAGTCCCCGGTCTCCCGCGGGCAGGCTGGGCCTACTGGGCCAAATCCTCGGTTTTGGGACATTGCGTGCCGTTCTGGTCGTTCCCTGATTGCAGATTGGATGTGGAGGCTGTCGTGAGGGTGCAGATGAGGTTTATTAGAATGCTGCTTGGATTACAGGGTATTTGCTTTGAGGAATCGTTAGACAAAATTGGGTTTTTGTCTCCTGGAGCGTCGGAGATTGAGATGATACCTGATAGAAATAGATAAAATCATGCGGGGCATAGATGGGTGGACAGTCAGAACTTGACCTGCAACACGGTTCCTCTTTCCCCCAACATACAACAGTACAGCTCTGGAACAGGCTCTTCGGTCCAAAAACTCTGCACCGGACAAGCTAAACTAAACTTTAAGAATAAAGGGTAAGCCATTTAGAACGGAGACGAGGAAACAGTTTTTCTCACAGAGAGTTGTGAGTCTGTGCCTGTGAATTCTCTGCCTCAGAGGGTGGTGGAGGCCGGTTCTCTGGATACTTTCAAGAGAGAGCTAGATAGGGCTCTTAAAGATAGCGGTCAGGGGATATGGGGAGAAGGCAGGAACGGGGTACTGATTGGGGATGATCAGCCATGATCACATTGAATTGTGGTGTTGGCTCGAAGGGCTGAATGGCCTACTCTATTGTCATCTGCCTGCACATAATCCACATCCATCCACTCCCTGCATTAACCATATAACCATATAACAATTACAGCACGGAAACAGGCCATCTCGACCCCTCTAGTCCGTGCCGAACACATAGTCTCCCCTAGTCCCATATACCTGCGCTCAGACCATAACCCTCCATTCCTTTCCCATCCATATAACTATCCAATTTATTTTTAAATGATAAAAACGAACCTGCCTCCACCACCTTCACTGGAAGCTCATTCCACACAGCTACCACTCTCTGAGTAAAGAAGTTCCCCCTCATGTTACCCCTAAACTTCAGTCCCTTAATTCTCAAGTCATGTCCCCTTGTTTGAATCTTCCCTACTCTCAGTGGGAAAAGCTTTTCCACGTCAACTCTGTCTATCCCTCTCATCATTTTAAAAACCTCTATCAAGTCCCCCCTTAACCTTCTGCGCTCCAAAGAATAAATCCCTAACTTGTTCAACCTTTCTCTGTAACTTAGTTGCTGAAACCCAGGCAACATTCTAGTAAATCTCCTCTGTACTCTCTCTATTTTGTTGACATCCTTCCTATAATTAGGCGACCAAAATTGTACACCATACTCCAGAATTGGCCTCACCAATGCCTTGTACAATTTTAACATTACATCCCAACTTCTATACTCAATGCTCTGATTTATAAAGGCCAGCACACCAAAAGCTTTCTTTACCACCCTATCTACATGAGATTCCACTTTCATGGAACTGTGCACAGTTATTCCCAGATCCCTCTGTTCCCCTACATTCTTCAATTCCCTACCATTTACCATGTACGTCCGATTTTGATTTGTAGCACCTCACACTTATCAGCATTAAACTCCATCTGCCATCTTTCAGCCCACTCTTCCAACTGGCATAAATCTCTCTGTAGACTTTGAAACTCTTCTTCATTTCCCGCAACCTGCTTCACACACTGACTGCTAGCTTTCCCAATTTGAGTCCCTCCCCCCAACCATACTAGTTTAAAGTCTCCCCAGTAGCCTTTGCAAATCTCCCCGCCAGGATATTGGTCCCCCTTGAGTTCAAGTGCAACCCGTCCTTTCTGTACAGGTCGCACCTTCCCCAAAAGAGGTCCCAATGATCCAGAAACTTGAATCCATACCCACTGCACCAGTCCCTCATCCACGCATTTATCCTCCACCTCGCTCCATTCCTACTCTCACTGTCGCGTGGCACAGGCAGTAATCCTGAGATTGTTACCTTTCCAGTCCTTCTCCTTAACTCTCTACCTAACTCCCTAAATTCTTCTTTCAGGACCTCTTCTCTTTTTTTACCTATGTCGTTGGTACCTATATGCACCACAACCTCAGGCTCCTCTCCCTCCCATTTCAGGATTTCTTGGACACGTTCATACACATCCCTGACCCTGGCACCAGGGAGGCAAACTACCATCCGGGACTCCTGTCTGCGTCCACAGAATCGCCTATCCGACCCCCTGACTATAGAGTCCCCTATTACAATTGCCCTCCCCTTCTTTTCCTTACCCTTCTGAGCAACCGGACCGGTCTTTGTGCCAGAGGCCCGGCCGCTGTCGCTGCCCCCAGGTAGGCTGTCTCCCCCACCCTTACTCAAACATGAGTACTTATTTTCAAGGTGTACAGCCACCGGGGTACTCACCAGTCCCTGCCTCTGCCCATTGCCCTTCCTAACTGTGACCCAGTTTTCTGTCTCCCGTGGTCTTGGAGTGACCACCTCCCTGTAACTCCTTTCTATGACCTCCTCGCTCTCCCTGAGCAGACAGAGGTCATTGAGTTGCTGCTCCAGGTTCCTAACGCGGTCCCTTAGGAGCCCCATCTCGACGCACCTGGCGCAGATGTGGACGTCTGGAGAGCACTCAGACTCCATGACCTCCCACATCTGACATCCAGAACAGTAAACTGCCCTGGCCTTCATTCTCCCCCTTATCCAAATACAATAAAGCCTTACAATTACAATACAAATACAATACAAGCCAATCAGCTGCTTCCTCTGATCCTCGTCCACCAATCAGAGGCTTCCACCAGAATCCTTCTCTGGAAGTGAGATGGAACGTTACAGATTTGGGTAACTTACAGCTGCAGGTAAGTCCTCCTCTCGCCAACGGCTCCCCGGCATGGCATTGCCATGCGCTTGCTTAAAAAGTTTCTTTAAACCCCACTATCGCATCTGCCTTCACCACCACTAACATCCCTGCTACTCTCTGTATAAAAATAAACTTGCCCCCGACATCTCCATTAAGCTTTGCCCCTTTCACCGTAACTATTCCTTTCACCGTGGGAAGCGCAGCGGTAAAATTGCTGCCTTACAGCGAATGCCGCGCCAGAGACCCAGGTTTGATCCTGACTATGGGTGCTGTCTGTACGGAGTTTGCACGTTCTCCCCGTGACCTGCGTGGATTTTCCCTGAGATTTTCGGTTTCCTCCCACGCCCCAAAGACGTACAGGTTTGTAGGTTACTTGGCTTGGTAAATGTAAAAATTGTCCCTAGTGGGTGTAGGATAGCGTTTTAATTTGCGGGGATCGCTGGTCGGCGCGGACCCGGTGGGCCGAAAGGCCTCTTTCCGCGCTGTATGTCTAACCTAAACTAAAATGCAATGCCCTCTCATCCTTGGCATTTCCACCTTCCCGACCTCTAATAATTAAAGTTTAATAGACACTGTAATAGATTGTGAATTGTTCATGTTCAAAGGGACAGGATGTCCATGCCTGTAAGTCACTGAAAGTGCAGCAGGCAGTTAGGTTGTCAAATTATATATATTGTCTTTATGGCCAAAGGATTTGATTCAAAGAGATGGGTTTTAATGCTGTGACTTTATAATGCCTCACTGAGCTCAGAACTGGAATAATACGCACAGTTTTGGTGCTCTTGGCTCCAAGTATCTACTTTCTATCGAGGGGGTTGCAGGGCGGATTAAACAGATTGATTTCTGGAAAGATAGAGGTCTGAACAGGCATGGCCTCTTCTTTAGAGCAAGAGGCAACCTCATTAAACACGATCCTGAGAGGAACTCCCATGGTGGATGTAGGGCAGGCGATTGCCCTGCGTAGGTAACCTCTAGAACCAGAGGCTACAGTCACAGAATAAAAGCTCGGCTAGGTCATTCAAGTCAAGTGTGGTTTATTGTCATGTGTCCAGCCAGAACAATTAAATTCTTACTTGCAGCAACAATTGGCTTGATATAAATGTAAAAATTGTCCCTAGTGGGTGTAGACAATAGACAATAGACAATAGATGCAGTAGGTCATTTGGCCCTTCGACCCAGCACCGCCATTCAATGTGATCATGGCTGATCATCCCCAATCAGTACCCTGTTCCTGCCTTCTCCCCATATCCCCTGACTCCGCTATTTTTAAGAGCCCTATCTAACTCTCTCTTGAAAGCATCCAGAGAACCTGCCTCCACCGCTCTCTGAGGCAGAGAATTCCACGGTAGGATAGTGATAATGTACGGGGATCGCTGGTCGGCGTGGACCCGGTGGGCCGAAGGGCCTGTTTCCGCGCTGTATCTGTAAACTAAACTAAGTTAAGCTTTCTGGTCATTGGTTGCATGCAGAGCAGAGATCAATAGATTTCTGGATGTTTGGGAAGAGGGCAGGAAAATGCTTTTGATCTGGAAGTTCTTGTTCCACAGTGGAGCAGATGAGCAGACACAAGAACCTATTGTACCATTCTTCATAAGTTCCTATTGAAAACGCTTCCACAACCAGTGTAGGCGACGCATTCAGCGTAAGAGTGGCTTGCTACACAAAGAAGGTTTTCTCCTCACCAATGTTAAAGAAAAAACTGCAGATGCTGGAAAAATCGAAGGTAGACAAAAAAGTTGGAGAAACTCAGCGGGTGAGGCAGCATCTATGGAGCGAAGGAATAGGTGACGAATAGGAGCGCACCTCGATTATGGAGATGTCGGAGACCTTACATTTGGAAAGAACTAGACTTGTCTTAATTGACAAACAAGAATTATTTGCTAGAATATGGTCTCCATTTATTGATTTTCTGAAAGGGTAAATTGGTCCTGCACGGAAGCCTGACTGAAACGAACCCAGGATTAGATGAATAGTTACGTTTTATAATCTACGAACCTATCTCCAAAGCTGTATTATTGGTAATTTATTCTATTCGTTTTTAATCGTTTTTTTATTTTCTTCTTTCTTCCTATCTACATAAAAAAAAATAAACAAATAGAAGCAGAATTAATATGCAATTGATAAACGAGGACCCCAACTATTTTGATAACTGGAATCCCATCTATTAACAATATGCAATTGATAAACAAAATGTGTTTTGATTATGATATGTATATGCTTCTAATAAAAATATTATTTAAAAAAAAAACAATAGGTGCACATCTCATAGGTAGTTTACACCCAGCGGTAAGAACATTGACTTCTCCAATTTCAGGTAGTCCTTGCTTTCTCCCTCCTTCCCCTCCCCTTCCCAGCTCTCCCACAGCCCACTGTCTCCGCCTCTTCATTTCTTCTTCCCGCTCCCCCTCCCACCTCCACATTTATTTATTTAATTCTTTATTTCGAACAGAATAAAAGAATAAAAAGCAAGTGTGAAACAGCATACAAAAAACAAAACAAGAATATTTATAAAGTGTCTTAAACAATATCTATAAATAAATGAAATCGTATGTGTCCGAAAAGGAGCAAGAAGAAGCCACATCACTCTGAAGAATCGTCACGTATTCCTTCGCTCCATAGATGCTGCCTCACCTGCTGAGTTTCTCCAGCTTTTTTGTCTACCTTCATCCTTCTCACCAATGTTTTTTTTGCAAGTACCCTGGTCGGGTTATCAATCCTCACGGCTGTGAAAAACTATTTTGTTTTCTCATTTAAAAAAAAAATCTGTTGGAGTTCTCACCGCTTCTGAACACATCCTCGTAGTGTTCTGGCTCGTTTGTGAATACGATATATTGAATGCTCTCTCTTTTTCTGTTGTAATAGGCATCACCAAGGTGGTTTATATGTCAGACAAATACCGGGAACTGCCAGAAATGAAGGCCTCCAGACTAATGTTGGATATGGCAGGCGTGAAGTGCAGGTAAATATATTTGTGTGTTACAAGTCTCCGGCAACTGGTTTCTCATTAAAACTTTCCAAATAGTGAAAGGCCTGGATAGAGTGGGAGTGGAGAGGGTAGAAACATAGAAAATAGGTGCAGGAGTAGGCCATTTGGCCCTTCGAGCCTGCACCGCCATTCAATATGATCATGGCTGATCATCCAACTCAGTATCCCATCCCTGCCATCTCTCCATATCCCCTGATCCCTTTAGCCACAAGGGCCACATCTAACTCCCTCTTAAATATAGCCAATGAACTGGCCTCAACTACCTTCTGTGGCAGAGAATTCCACAGATTCACCACTCTCTGTGTAAAAAATGATTTTCTCATCTCGGTCCTAAAAGACTTCCCTCTTATCCTTAAACTGTGACCCCTAGTTCTGGACTTCTCCAACATCGGGAATAATCTTCCTGCATCTAGCCTGTCCAACCCCTTAAGAATTTTGTAAGTTTCTATAAGATCCCCCCTCAATCTTCTAAATTCTAGAGTGTACAAGCCAAGTCTATCCAGTCTTTCTTCATATGAAAGTCCTGCCATCCCAGGAATCAGTCTGGTGAACCTTCTCTGTACTCCCTCTATGGCAAGAATGTCTTTCCTCAGATTAGGAGACCAAAACTGTACGCATTACTCCAGGTGTGGTCTCACCAAGACCCTGTACAACTGCAGTAGAACCTCCCAGCTTTGGGAGAGTCCAGTACTAGCGGTCAAGCCTCGGAATTTAAGGATGTTCCTTTAGGAAGAAGATGAGGAGGAATTTCTTTAGTCAGAGGGTGGTGAATCTGTGGAATTCTTTGCTACAGACGGCTGTGGAGGCCAAGACCAGAGGGCACAGCCTCAGAATAAAAGGACGTACCTTTAGAAACATGAGGAAGAATTTCTATAGCCAGAGGCTGGTAAATCTGTGGAATTAATTATTTCACAAGTGATAGGAGCAGATTTAGGCCATTTGGCCCATCTACGCCATTCAATCATGGCTGATCTAGCTCTTCCTCCTAACCCCATTCTCCTGCCTTCTCCCCATGACCCCTGACGCCTGTACTAATCAAAGTGGGGAGTGATTGGCAAGGTATGCAAAGAGTGGCCACATAAAGGGCGTGGACAAAGTTACAAAGTATTCCATTTTACACAAACCATTTTTAACATATTCCATTTTTGGTCCCTTTTAGTTCCCGGCAATTGCCCAGCGACGCGCCTTTCCTCGCACCCACGTGAGCCGAGTTTCCTTGTGAAAAATCAGTTTTAACAACATTGAATGTTGAGGCCCTCTAAATTCAACCTGTTGATGGAAAAATTCAAATTCAGTTTAGTTTAGAGATACAGCGCAGAAAAATAGAAACATAGAAAATAGGTGCAGGAGTAGGCCATTCGGCCCTTCGAGCCTGCACCGCCATTCAATATGATCATGGCTGAAGATCCAACTCAGTATCCCGTACCTGCCTTCTCTCCATACCCCCCGATCCCTTTAGCCACAAGGGCCACAGGCCCTCCGACAGGCCCTCCGACCCACCGAGTCCACGCCGACCAGCGTTCACCCCACACACTAGCACTGTCCTACACACTGGGGACAATATACACTTTTATCCACCTGCCGATTAACCTACAAACCTGCACATCTCTGTAGTGTGGGCAGTAACCGGAACACCCAGGGGAAGCCCACATAGTCACGGAGAACATATAAACTCTGTACAGACAGCACCCGTAGTCAGGATCGAACCCGGGACTCTGGGGCAGAAAGGCAGCAACTCTACCGCTGCGCCACCGAGCTGCCTCAAAGGCCCTCTAATTTTCACCTGCTTGTGGAAAATTTTGAACTCTGCACCTCCCCCCGTATCCTGTTCTTCCTGTGACTCCATCGACATCATCCTCTTCTTAAACAAACGAGTTCAACTTATCAACTTCTGGTGGATTATACTCACCTTTCCTCTGGCCGGCATCTTAGTCCTGCTGCCTGATTGTGGAACTAGCAGCCCATTTCTGCATTGTTGTTCCATCTTGTCATCTCTGTTCTGCTTGAACTGAGCCCTCCCTTGAGTTTGCTTTGAGCCTGCCTGTGTTTGTGCTGTCGAGCTTACAGTGTTTGACTAGTGGGGATGATTAGCATTTCATTGTATTTGCAGCACAGAGACAGGTCATTTGGTTCCACAAATCTATCTGACTGGCTGGCACCTCTTCCCACCTTGCTTCGTTTTACCCTTTTGACACTTCCTAAAGTGTCAGCAACAAACGCTGACCTTGTCAGCCAATGCCCACATCCTGTAAATGAATAAATAAAACAACTATACAAACCTGCAGCTCGGTGGAAGATTTCAGTGACTACTGCAGAAGGCTAGGAATGCTCAAAGAATCTCAATGGTCTGGTGAAGAGATTTTTCCCCCTCTTTGCCAAACGGTTAATCTATTTCCCCCTCACCCACTACCCCATTTCTCCACCCCAAGGAGAAAGATTCTTGATATCCACGTTGCCAAACTTTCAGATTCTTCCATATATCAATGAGACTGCCTCTTCACGCCAGTCCTGGATTTGATTCCAACTAAGGTTGAGGAGTTTGCACGTTCTCTCTGTAGTTGCATGGGTTTTCTCCGGGGTGCTCCGATTTCCTCTCGCATCCCAAAGACGTTATAAACCAGCATCTGCAGTTCCTTCCTGCACTAAACATTTCCTTAAACTGCAACAAATGGGTCAAACGTATTCAATTCTTTCTAATAGTCAAATCTCCCATTCCATCAATCCACCATGTGGATCTACACTGCATTGATTTGAGGAGGGTTATTGCTTCTGAATTTAAGATTATCTCTCTAATGGGCCTGTCCCACTTACGCGACTTTTTCGGCGACCCGTCAGTCCGCCAAAAAATGTCAACATGTTGAAAATCCAGCGGCGACCAAAAAGACGCTGCGACTCTTTGGTTGACTGAGGAGACAACTCACGAAGCATACAGGCGACACCCTGGCGACATGCCCAAAGAGTCGTACCTTGTTCTGGTCGCCGCTGGATTTTCAACGTTGAAAATTTTTGCCGACCTTCAACGACCTATGATGGGTGCCGGCAGTCACCGAAAAAGTCGCGTAAGTGGGACAGGCCCATTAGTCTGCATTCCGGATCAAATTAAGTGAAATGAAATTCAGAAATTCAGATGGCGACATATCAGGCTCACAGTTAAACACAGAGTGGTGGAGTAACTCAGCAGGTCAGGCAGCATCTGTGGAGGAAATAGACACATGATTTGGGTCAGGACCTTTCTTCAGACTCGGAGTTCCTGCGCACCCTTCCTACTCACCGGATTCACTAAAATATTCCTGTATAATGTCCTTTTTGGGGAACTAATCTAGTTAAGTTTAGATTTAGTTTAGAGACAGTGTGGAAATAGGCCTTTCGGCCCACCGATCCACTCCAACCAGCGATTCCCGCACACTAGCACTATCCTACACACTGTTATATGCCAGAAGTCAGAATGAATAACAACTTACACGCAGGTTGCCTGGATCATGAGAGAGAGAGATTTATTACCCAACACTCCCTGCTTATATTGAACACCAACTCATTAACATATACATGAATATGTATGAAAACATTACACTGCTCTTTTTTTGTATTAAATCTAAGTAGTCAGTTACAATTTTGTTGTTGTGATACTTGATTTAAACCAGTATTTATGAAATTCTAAATGATAACATAATATATTTATTTTACATATCCACACATTTTCGTTGTACTTATACAGTGAGTTACTTAACTTACAAACCTAACCTGACTACTGGTTTACGGATCCTGACTGATCGTCTAACAATAACAGGTGTAACAGTTTAGGTGTTGACTCAACTGTAGGCTTGTTTGGCTCTGTTTTAGTACCCTGACTTTGACCAGAGGAATCTTTTTCTGCACTAACTGTACTTTGTGTTTCAATCATAGTGGTCTCTTCCAACTCACTTTCAGATAAAAACTCAGGAATTAGGACTTCATGCTCAGTTTTTGGTTCATCTTTGGCTGGAATAATTTGATCACCATGAACACCTTTGATCCTATCTCCAACTTCAACTAAGTATCTTTTTGTTCCGCACACTTCCACTATTTTCCCAACATCCCATTTGGCTCGACTGGACTTGTTGGGAGGACAGAGAGTACGAACCTGCTCATCTGGCTTGAAGTACCTCTCCTTTTTGTGGGAGTCAAAATGGCGTTTTTGACAACTGTTTATGTTCAACTCTCAAGGCCAAATTAGGTTGCACTAGATTTAGGCATATTCTTAGCCTTCTCTTCATCAACAGTTCTGCAGGTGAGTAACCCGTTGGTGTGTGTGGTGTGGTTCTGTACTTCAGCAAGAAACTAGCCAAACGATGTTTCATGCTAAGCTTTGAACTACCCTGCAAAACCTGTTTCTTGAGAGCATCTTTGACAACTCTAACAGACCTTTCCGCCGTCCCGTTTGGGGCTGGATGGTATGGGGGAACAAGTGTGTGTTTTACACCATTCCACTGCATGAACTCTTTGAACCGTTCTGAACGAAACTGAGGCCCGTTATCAGAAACAAGTTCTTCCGGTAAACCATGGCATGCAAAAATTGCTACATTTGTTCACCAGTGACTCGATGTCACTGTCAATACCTGGCCAATACACAAAACTTCTGGCAATTGACTTCATGCTTACTATGCCAGGATGTTCGGCATGAAGTTGATTCAGAATTTTGTTTCTCAATGACTCTGGTACAACCACTCTGTAACCTCACTTAATGCATCTCTGCTCACATGATAATTCATGGAAAGGCTTCAGCTCTGAGTTCAGAACTGAGTTCAATCCACTATCGATTCAATGTCTGTTCATAGACCCTCTTCAGCACAGTGTCTTTCTCTGTTTCTGCTGTAATTTCTGTTGCAGTCACCGGAAAGTCTTCATCTACAACTTGCAGTGTGTAGATTGAGTTCTCACTTCCCACGTCAGAGTCAAGGGGGCAGATTATTATCTCAATCGGGTTAAGTTAGGTAAGGGGGAGGTACAGCGAGACCTGAGTGTCCTTGTACACTGGTCACTGAAAGTTGGCGTGCAGGTACAGCAGGCAATGAAGAAAGCTAATGGACATAACAAGAGGATTTCAGTATAGGAGTAAAGAGGTTCTTCTGCAGTTGTATAGGGCTCTGGTGAGACCACATCTGGAGTATAGTGTACAGTTTTTGTCTCCTAATTTGAGGAAGGCCATCCTTGTGATTGAGGCAGTGCAGCGTAGGTTCATGAGATTAATTCCTGGGCTGGCAGGACTGTCATATGAGGAAAGATTGAAAAGACTAGGCTTATACTCACTAGAGTTTAGAATGATGAGGGGGGATCTTATAGAAACGTATAAAATTATAAAAGGACTGGACAAGCTAGATGCAGGAAAAATGTTCCCAATGTTGGGCGAGTCCAGAACCAGGGGCCACAGTCTTAGAATAAAGGGGAGGCCATTTAAGACTGAGGTGAGAAAAAAAGTTTTCACCCAGAGAGTTGTGAATTTGTGAAATTCCCTGCCACAGAGGATGGATTTAAGAGAGTTAGATAGAGCTCCAGGGGCTAGTGGAATCAAGGGATATGGGGAGAAGGTAGGAACGGGTTATTGATTGAGGACGATCAGCCATGATCACAATGAATGGCGGTGCTGGCTCGAAGGGTCGAATGGCCTCCTCCTGCACCTATTTTCTATGTTTCTCATGGGGCAACCGGGACAATGCATCTGCAACTGCGTTGCACTTGGAGCTTCTGTACTCCACCTTGTAGTCATACTGGGACAGCAAAATTGCCCAGCACTGCATCCTTGATGACTTGGGACCAAGTATCACTAGTAGTGGCTTGTGATCAGTAACTAGGGTGAATGGTCTGCCGAGAAGAAACTGGTGGAATCTTTGGTTCTGAACACGATGCTGAGTGCTTCCTTTTCTATCCGTGCATAATTGCGTTCACTCTGTGATAGGGTGCGGGATGCAAAAGCAATAGGTTTTTCCTGTCCGTCATTCATTACGTGGGAGATCACTGCACCTACACCATAACTGGAAGCATCACAAGAAAGTTTCATCTGGCGTGTCGTATCGTAGTGAACAAGAAGTTTGTCACTTGTCAAGTTTTCCTTGCAGATGTCACGTTGCTGTTCCTTTCCCCACATCCATTTCACATCTTTTTGTAGCAGATGATGTAGTGGCTTTAGCACAGTTGCTAAATCTGGAAAGAATCATGCATTGAACTGCACCATCCCAAGGAATGATTGTAGCTCTGACACATTGTTGGGTTTTGGAGCATTCACTATTGCTTCAGCTTTCGCCTTCACAGGGTGAAGTCCGCTGGCGTCTACTTTGAGTCCAAGGTAGACCACCACTGACTGTGCGAATGCACATTTACTTTGTCGCCGTTTGACATTGTGGCAGTTCAGTCGTGTGAGAACTTGCTCGAGGATATCCAGATGTTCTACCATGCCCTCTGTGAATATCAGTAGGTCATCCTGGTTGCACACACAGTGCGGAATGCCGTAACATTTTGTCCATGACAGACTGGAACATTTTCGGGGAGGATTTCACACCATAGGGCAGCTTTGTATATGCATCGTGGATGCATTAGTGATAATTTTTCAAAACTCTTTAGATTCTGGAGTAGTTCCTGAGGATTGGAGGGTAGCTAACGTAACCCCACTTTTTAAGAAGGGAGGGAGAGAGAAAACGGGGAATTACAGACCAGTTAGTCTGACATCGGTAGTGGGGAAACTGCTAGAGTCAGTTATTAAAGATGGGATAGCAGCACATTTGGAAAGTGGTGAAATCATTGGACAAAGTCAGCATGGATTTACGAAAGGTAAATCATGTCTGACGAATCTTATAGAATTTTTCGAGGATGTAACTAGTAGAGTGGATAGGGGAGAACCAGTGGATGTGTTGTATCTGGACTTTCAGAAGGCTTTCGACAAGGTCCCACATAAGAGATTAGTATACAAACTTAAAGCACACGGTATTGGGGGTTCAGTATTGATGTGGATAGAGAACTGGCTGGCAAACAGGAAGCAAAGAGTAGGAGTAAACGGGTCCTTTTCACAATGGCAGTGACTAATGGGATACCGCAAGGCTTAGTGCTGGGACCCCAGCTATTTACAATATATATTAATGATCTGGATGAGGGAATTGAAGGCAACATCTCCAAGTTTGCGGATGACACTAAGCTGGGGGGCAGTGTTAGCTGTGAGGAGGATGCTAGGAGACTGCAAGGTGACTTGAATAGGCTGGGTGAGTGGGCAAATGTTTGGCAGATGCAGTATAATGTGGATAAATGTGAGGTTATCCACTTTGGTGGCAAAAACAGGAAAGCAGACTATTATCTAAATGGTGGCCGATTAGGAAAAGGGGAGATGCAACGAGACCTGGGTGTCATGGTACACCAGTCATTGAAAGTAGGCATGCAGGTACAGCAGGCAGTGAAGAAAGCAAATGGTAGGGGGCGCTGCTCTGGCAGCAGCCATGTCAGCAGCGCGTCAGTTTTTTCAACTTTTTTTTATTTTTTAGTATGTTTTAAAGTATGTGTTTAATGTCCCTTGGTGTGTTTTGTGTGGGGGGTGGTGTGGGGGGGGGCAAGGGGGAAACCGCTTCGGTCGCCTCCTCCATGGAGTGGCCATTTTTTCCAGGTCGCCTCCCCCGTGGCCTAACAACAAGGATCGGCGCGGCTTTTCCCGGAGACGCGCTCGGGGCTTCAGCGGCGGGCGCAGCGTGGACTCTCGGCGTGGAGCGGGTGAGCCCTCGCTGGAGGGGAGCGCTCCGTTTCGCTGGCCCGGGGCAGCCGGCAGCCTGAAGTCGCGGTCTGCATAGCTCCAGCTGGTGCGGCATCTACAGCCCGGCATCCCTCGTGGGGGACCCGGGGGAAGAAGAAGCCATCACTGCCGGCCCGCGGCCAACTTCTACCGCGGGGCCGGCATGGACTTACCATCACCCCTGGAGGGGAGCTTCGACCGCCGGCCCTGCAGTCTACGGTGCTTCTGGCTGCGGCGGAGACTTTAAATCTCGACCGCCGGCCTGCGGCCTACACCAACTTAAAGCCGCGGTCTCCGGTGAGGAAAAGCCGATCCTGGACTGACTCTGGACTCTGGTCCTGTCCACGGAGGGAAATGGAGGAGGACTAGCCAAATGTTGTGCCTTCCACCACAGTAATGAATGCTGTGGTGGATGTTTGTGTTACATTTTTATTGTGGTTGTGTGTTCTTTGTATTGTATCGCTGCTGACAACCCAAATTCCACCGACCCTGGTTGTGGTAATAAATTCTATCTAAAAAAAAAAAAAATAGCAAAAGGATTTGAGTATAGGAGCAGGGAGGTTCTACTGCAGTTGTACAGGGTCTTGGTGAGACCACACCTGGAGTATTGCGTACAGTTTTGGTCTCCAAATCTGAGGAAGGACATTATTGCCATAGAGGGAGTGCAGTGAAGGTTCACCAGACTGATTCCTGGGATGTCAGGACTTTCATATGAATAAAGACTGGATAGACTCGGCTTATACTCGCTAGAATTTAGGAGATTGAGGGGGGATCTTATAGAAACTTACAAAAATTTTAACGGGTTGGACAGGCTAGATGCAGGAAGATTGTTCCCGATGTTGGGGAAGTCCAGGACAAGGGGTCACAGCTTAAGGATAAGGGGGAAATCCTTTAAGACAGAGATGAGAAAAACATTTTTCACACAGAGAGTGGTGAATCTCTGGAACTCTCTGCCACAGAGGGTAGTTGAGGCCAGTTCATTGGCTATATTTAAGAGGGAGTTAGATGTGGCCCTTGTGGCTAAAGGGATCAGGGGGTATGGAGAGAAGGCAGGTACGGGATACTGAGTTGGATGATCAGCCATGATCACATTGAATGGCGGTGCAGGCTCGAATGGCCTACTCCTGCACCTATTTTCTATGCATCTATGAATACAATCCCTTATGAGTGTTGATAGTCAAGTACTACTGACTTGCCTTGTCGACATTGAGTTGGGCGTAAGCATGAGACAAATCCAGTTTAGTGAAGACTCTTGCTCCGCTAGTTTCTGCGTACAGATCTTGCGAGGCTGGTAACGGATATTGTTCGTCATCACCGGCTTGGTTAATTGTGACTGTAGTCACCACATAGTCGAACAGTTTTGTCGGCCTTGGGTACGGCCACAATTGGCGTTGCCCAGTTACTCTGCTCTGTCTTCACGAGTACTTCATTACGCTCTAATCTGTCAAGTTCTACCTCCACTTGTTGCTTTAGTGCATATGGTACAGGTCTTGGTTGACAATACACAGGTCTCACATCTTGCTTCAGTCGAACGTGTGCAGAGTACCCTGTTATTCCCGTGTAACTGTCAGCAAAAATCTCTGCATGTTGCAAAACAGTCCTGCACTGTATTTAAAGGATGAATTCACAAACTCTACCCCATCCTCGTCGCCAATTTTGTTATATTCTGGACGGCAGAATGAATAACAACTTACACGCAGGTTGCCTGGATCACGAGAGAGGGAGATTTATTACCCAACATTCCCTGCTTATATTGAACACCAACTCATTAACATATACATGAATATGTATGACTACATTACACACACTGGGGATAATTTGCAATTTTTACCGAAGCCAATTAAACTACAAATTTGAACATCTTTGGAGTGTGGGAGGAAACCCGAGCACCCGGGCAAAAACCCACGGGATCACTGGGAGAACGTACAAACTCCGTACAGACAGCTCCCTTAGTCAGGATCGAACATGGGTCTCTGGCGCTGTAAAGCAGCAACTCTACCGCTGCTCCTCCGTGCTGTCCTAAATAACAAAATAACATCTGATAGTTCAAAATATCTGCTGGTCTGGCATCACCAACGCCTGAACATGCGGATTAATTCCCAGCGGATCGCGGTTGTACAAATATCTACATTAGAAAATATCTATATTATAAAATACATTTGGACAGGTACATGGATAGGAAAGGTTTAGAGAGATGTATGAAAAGTGCTGGCAGGTCTTCTACTTGCGAATGAAACATAAATAAACCAAAGGAATAGTTAGATCTGGCGCCGGGTGTTGAGCAGCCAGTTTGTTGTCTCTGTTGGCGTAAATGTCTGCCAGGCCCTGACACAGCTCCATTTGGTGGGTGGTAGAGCGGGCACCCAGAGATGACATGGTTGGCTGTCTGTTGTTCTGCTCCACATTCACAGGCTGGGCTCTGGCGGAGGGAGCCCCCATCTATCTCCACACGCTGGCGTTGAAACGCCCAACTCCAGTACCAAGTCTGTTGAGCTTCACCCATGCTCCTCTGGGGAGCTCAGACCCTGGACAGCTTTTATCTGGCGAAGAGATGTAGCTGTGTAATGGAGATGAGGTTGCCTTCCACCCCTGTGACCACTTGGTGGCTATCCAGTGTGCTTCTGTCCCAGTTGGATGGATGGATGCTAGGAGTTGTTTTCCATATGGAGCAAAGGGGTGACGGGACTTCAGTCAGGGTGGCCTCTGCTCTCTGCTGGAGGAGGTGATCTGGGTCCATGGCAGAGAATGTGAGGTGTTACATTTTGGGAAGTCTAACATGGGCAGGACCTACACAGTGAATGGTAGGGCACTGGGGAGTGTTGTAGAGCAGAGGGATCTCGTAGACAAAAATGCTGGGGAAACTCAGCGGGTGAGGCAGCATCTATGGAGCGAAGGAATAGGTGACATTTCAGGTCGAGACCCTTCTGAAGAAGGACAGGAGGATGAGGGGTGATCTTATAGAGGTGTACAAAATCATGAGAGGAATAGATCGGGTAGATGCACAGACTCCCTTGCCCAGAGTAGGGGAATCGAGAGCCAGAGGACATGAGTTTATGTTAAGGGGGAAAAGATTTAATTGGAACTGGAGGGGTAACTTTTTTACATAAAAGGGTGGTGGGTGTATGGAACGAGCTGCCAGAGGAGGTAGTTGAGGCAGGGACTATCCCAACGTTCAAGAAACATTTAGACAGGCACATGGAAAGGATAGATGTAGATCTATGGGCCAAACAGAGACAGATGGAACTAGTGTAGATGGGACTTGTTGGTCGGTGTGGGCAGGTTTTCACTTTTTTATTTCATTTCTCCTTGTTCAGCTTTAATCAGATCCAAAGCTCTCAATATCAGGAAGGTGACAGTGGCAGATGTAATTATGGGAAAAATGGTAAAAGTTTTCAGATTGGCAAGTGTTTGGTAGTCAATTTACTTCCATGAGTGAAAGGAGGTGTCATAGTGAGTGTCTCATTCTCAATGAATGAGAATTAATGGTCAGCAAATGATTTGAGTAACTGCTGCTTCAGGCAGATGTTGCTGATAGTCATAAAGTGATACAGTGTGGAAACAGGCCGTTCAGCCCAACTTGCCCACACCGGCCAACAATGCCCCAGCTACCCTAGTCCCACCCACCCTCGCTTGGTCCATAACCCTCCAAACCTGCCTATCCATGTACCTGTCCAACTGATGGGAAGTTATTTCTCAGCACTACAATGGCTTGTCCTGTATTTGAAATTCAATTTGATCTTGAGTCCTAGTCAACTTGTCCATGCCCACCTAGATGCCCCTTCTAAGCTAGTCCCACCTGCCCGCATTTGGTCCATATCTCACAACCTTTCCTATCCATGTACCAGTCCAAGTGTCTAAGAAATATAGAAAACAGGTGCAGGAATAAGCCATTCGGCCCTTCGAGCCCAAAGAGCTATATCGAACTCTCTTGAAAACATCCAGTGAATTGGCCTCCACTGCCGTCTGTGGCAGAGAATTCCACAGATTCACAACTCTGGATGAAAACGTTTTTCTTCATCTCAGTCCTAAACGGCCTACCCCTTATTCTTAAACTGTGACCCCTTTAACTGCAACTTTTACAAGCTGTCATGATACCTGTCTCCCTAGGCAGCTCATTCCATACACCCACCACCCTCTGAGTGACAAAATGGCCCCTCCGGTTCCTATTAAAATTCTCCCCTCTGGCCTTAAACCTATGCGATTTGACATGCTCATCTTGGGCTACATTGTACAACCTGCATTGGGAGAATCACAATCTACAAATAACGCTACAATCTACAGGGCGTCACGGTGGTGCAGCGGTAGAGCTGCTGCCTCTCAGCGCCAGAGACCCGGGTTCGATCCTGACTACGGGTGCTGTCTGCATGGAGTTTGTACGTTCTCCCCGTGACCTGCGTGGGTTTTCACCGAGATCTTCAGTTTCCTCCTACACTCGTCAAGAGTGTCATGTGTCTCAGATAGGACAATGAAATTCTTGCTTGCTGCAGTACAACAGAATACTGTAGGCATAAATACAGAAGACACACTCCAAAGACATACAGGTTTGTAAGTTAATTGGCTTGGTATAAGTGTAAAATTGTCCCTCGTGTGTGTGTGTGTGGGGTAGTGTCAATGCTCGGGGATCGCTGGTCAGTGCGGACCTGGTGGGCTGAAGGGTCTGTTTCCTCGCTGTTTCTCTAAACTTAAGCTAAACTAAATGTGGCTTCACGGGCTCCTAAGTTCTTCATCGATTTTGCTAACTCTGAAATTGTGCTGCGAATCTAAAGATGACCGGTTATACTAGTTTGCCGTTTCAGTGCAAATGAGCTCCCTTTAGACCCTGTGGCAATCTCTTCCACAAATCAAACATCAATTCAATGCATGGGAGATTTAGAGTTAGACCGTGCAACAAACTGGGAGTTTAATAATTAAACCTTTTATGTTCTCCTTTGTGCGCTTAAAATGCGAACATTCGTGTGTGTGCGCTACCTTTTTTTTAAATGAAACCTAAGCTCCTCTGAACAAAAACGCTCTTTTTGTTTTACAGCCAATTTACTCCGAAGAATAAAACAATTACCATTGATTTTGATACAATAAACAAAAGTGGAAGTTGCCTGGACTCGAACAAAGTTGCTGCACCAGCATCTCCTTCAAGCTGCTAATCATTCACCCTGGACAAACACGAGCTCCTGCTTCCAATCAACATTTTCTGCCAGTTATTCTTCAGAAGAAAACTCCCGCTCTCACTCCCCATTCTAATGGTACAGTTGAACCGATTACTTTAGATTATATTTTAAAAACTGGTGTATGTTTTGTGCTTTCTTCTCCAACTAAAGGGCCTGTCCCACTGTATGAGGTAATTCAAGAGCTCGCCCGAGTTTAAAAAAAAATCCAACGCATGTTAAGCACGTAGAATGTACGTAGCGGGTACGTCCTGTCATCCCAGGAATTAACCTGGTGAACCTTGCTGTTACTCCAGCATTTTGTGTCTACCCCTTAAACTTTGTGCTTCTCACCTTAAAGCTTTGTCCACCAGTGTTTGACATTTACACACTGGAGAAAAAAGTTCCATCTGTCTACCCTATCTATATCTTTCATAATTTTATATGCTTCTATCAGCTTTTCCCTTCAACCTCTGGCTTTCCAGTGAAAACAACCCAAGTTTGTCTGACCTCTCCCTGTAGGTAATACCTTCTAATCCAGACAATAGACAACAGGTGCAGGAGTAGGCCATTTGGCCCTGCGAGCCAGCACCGCCATTCAATGTGATCATGGCTGATCATCCCCAATCATTACCTCGTTCCTGCCTTCTCCCCATATCCCCTGACTCCGCTATTTTTAAGAGGTTTATCTAGCTCTCTCTTGAAAGCATCCAGAGAACCGGCCTCCACCGCCCTCTGAGGCAGAGAATTCCACAGACTCACCACTCTCTGTGAGAAAACGTGTTTCCTCGTCTCCGTTCTAAATGGCTTACTCCTTATTCTTAAACTGTGGCCCCTGGTTCTGGACACCCCCAACATCGGGAACATGTTTCCTGCCTCTAGTGTGTCCAAGCCCTTAACAATCTTATATGTTTCAATGAGATCCCCTCTCATTCTAAACTCCAGAGTGTACAAGCCCAGCTGCTCCATTCTCTCAGCATATGACAGTCCCGCCATCCCGGGAATTAACCTTGTAAACCTACGCTGCACTCCCTCAATAGCAAGAATGTCCTTCCTCAAACTAGGGGACCAAAACTCTTCTCAACCCTCTCCAAAGCCTCCACATCCTTCCTGTAATGGGGAGACCAGAACTGCACAAAATGTGGCCCAACCAAAGTCCTATAACTTGGAATATTTACACTGTGACTTGTTGAGCCTGAGATCTTTTGTTTGAGGCTGGTGCTTTAAAGTATAGAAGTGGGTTTTGAATCATTAATAGGTTCCATGGCAAAATTCCAAAGGAGTTTCAGACCCAGAGACAGTGGTGGCGCAGCGGTAGAGTTGCTGCCTCACAGCGCCAGAGACCCGGGTTCAATCCTGACTACGGGTGCTGTCTACGGAGTTTGTACGTTCTCCCCGTGACCTGCGTGGGTTTTCTCCGGGTGCTCAGATTTCTTCCCACAATCCAAAGGCGGACAGGTTTGTAGGTTAATTGGCTTGGTAAATGTAACTAGTGTAGTGTTAATGTGCGGGGATCGCTGGTCGGCGCGGACCCGGTGGGCCGAAGGGCCTGTTTCCGTGCTGTATCTCTAAACTAAACGAAACCTTTTTCCTCAGAGAAAAATCTGAAGGGACAAAAATGTTTACACAATGATTGGGTGCCTGGAACTCACTGCCGGAGGAGGTGGTGGAGGCTGATACGATAGTGGAGTTTAAGAGGCTTTTAGTTAAGCAGGGAATGTAGGGACACGGATCATATGCAGGCAGATGGAGGTTAGATTATAATAAAAAAGGAACTGCAGATACTAGTTTATACCAAAAATAGACACAAAATGGTGGAGTCACTCAGCAAGTCAGGCACCCATTTTGGGTTGGGACCCTTGGTCAGAGATTAGGTCAACTGGACATCATGTATGGCACAGACATTGTGGGCTGAAGTGACTGTCTCTGGGTTGTACCCTGCTATATATAATAATCTTCTATGTATTAAAAAATGCAAATGCTAAAAATGTTTCAAGACATTTCAAGACATATGAAATTTAAATGGAACTTTGAATGAAAATAACTGTTTTTTCAGCGTCTATAATTTACTTCCTAGGTGTCATCTCCAGCCTTCCTGGTGTTATCTTTGTTACGGTTATATTAAAGAACAATAACAGAAATTATGATGTTATATAGTCTCATTTTTTTCTTTCTGCTGCTTTTAAAAACCTTTAGTATTTCCAATAGAGGCTTCCCTTACACCAAAGCATTCCGTTCTAATAATAGCTGATCTTAGGATCAAGGGGGCCATTTGGCCAAGTGTACTGCAGAAACAAGGAACTGCTGATGCTGGTCAAGCTTAGACTTAGTTCAGAGATACCAGTGGGGTTGGAGATTGCAACCTTCACGTGGTCCGCCCTGTTTCGAAGAATGCAATCAACCTGGCGTGCACAGTCAAGTAAGATCAAATAGAACAAGTTGTCCTACAACATTAGGCTGCGCACGCCATACGCAAGAAGATGGGCGGCGCGATTTGTAGGTGGGCGGCGCGACTCTCGTCAGCAGCGGCCTCTGCAGTCCGTCTGCGTTTTTATTATTTTATGTCTTATGTTTTTATGTAGTTTTTGTTATTTTTGTTGGGGTATGTGTGTGGGGGGGTGGGGGTAACTTTTAAATCTCTCCCTGCACGGGAGACCCGACCTTTCCGTTGTCGTTGGGGCTGCAACGAGGAGCGGCCTCCAACAGGAAGACCGGGGGCTGTGGTGCCGACTACTCACCTCACCGTTGCGGAGCTGGCTGAGTCCAGAGCGGGTGGAGCTGTGGTGGACGCTGCTGCGACCCGACCCCCGGAGATTCGGTGGCTGCAACTGTGGGTTTGGCGGACGGCGGCACCGGGAGCCCGCGGGTCCCTGGAGGGAGACCGCTTTTCAGGGCTCCCGCAACGGCGAGTTCTCCCGCCCGAGTTGCGGGGTTGAAGAGCTCTTGGAGCGGGGCCTACATCACCGCCCCGCGCGGCTTGGAATGGCCGCGGGATTCTGCGAGCGCGCGCCGGGGGCTCTAACACCAAGAACCTGGTGTGCAACCTTGCATCACCCGGCGTGGCTTTAATGGCCGCGGGACAATCACCATCGCCCGCCGGGGGCTTTGACTTTGACTTTGACTCTGACATCGGGGGGGAGAGTGCAGTGGAGAGATAAGTTTTTTTGGCCTTCCATCACAGCAATGTGATGGATGTTTATGTAAATTATGTTGTGTCTTGGGTCTATTTGTTTGTAATGTATGGCTGCAGAAACGACATTTCGTTTGGACCTCAAGGGGTCCAAATGACAATAAATTGAATTGAATTGAATTGAACATGGGTCAGGTAGGCGTTGCCAATGCCCAAATTTGAGGACGGACATTCTTGCTATTGAGGGAGTGCAGCGTAGATTTACAAGGTTAATTCCTGGGATGGCGGGACTGTCATATGCTGAGAGAATGGAGCGGCTGGGCTTGTACACTCTGGAGTTTAGAAGGATGAGAGGGATTCTTATTGAAACATATAAGATTATTATGGGTTTGGACGCGCTGGAGGCAGGAAACATGTTCCCAATGTTGGGTGAGTCCAGAACCAGGGGCCACAGTTTAAGAATAAGGGTTAAGCCATTTAGCACGGAGATGAGGAAACACTTTTTCACACTGTGAGTCTGTGGAATTCTCTGCCTCAGAGGGCGGTGGAGGCCGGTTCTCTGGACACTTTCAAGAGAGAGCTAGATTGGGCTCTTAAAGATAGCGGAGTCAGGGAATATGGGGAGAAGGCAGGAACGGGGTACTGATTGGGGATGATCAGCCATGATCACATTGAATGGCGGTGCTGTCTCGAAGGGCCGAATGGCCTACTCCTGCACCTATTGTCTTGTCTATTGTCTAAGGCAGCTTTTCATGATTGCAACAACCCTTGAAGTCGGCCTGGAGCCGCTGTGAGAGATCGATTGCCTGCGTGAGACAGAGGCGTGGAAAGCGGCCTAAAAAGATTTTTGGTTGATCGTAACTTTGCCTCAACTCTGAAACGCGATCATCCCTCGCTGACCCAGTATTCCCTTCCCTTTGAAAATTACATTGAAAGGGAAATATGTTAAGAGGTTGACAGCTGACATTCTTGTGAGTCTCAAGTGGCCTTGTAACGTCACAATCCTTTGTAAAACCTGCGTTAAATTGTACCGTGGCCACAAGATACATGCTCATAAAAGTGAAACCCAGTACAACATAAAAACATCTTCATATTTGTTGTTCTTTTCTGCTTCTCACTTTCCTCCTCGCTCTTCCACAAGTGCCGCCTTGTTCATAAGGTCATAAGTGATAGGAGCAGAATTAGGCCATTCGGCCCATCAAGTCTACTCCACCATTCAATCATGGCTGATCTATCTCTCCCTCCTAACCCCATTCTCCTCCCTTCTCCCCATAACCTCTGACACCTGTACAGACACATACTGTAGAGCTGGAATGAAGGGCTTGTTCCACTTTCACAACCTAATTCACGACCTTTTTTTAATCGTAGCCATTTTTCATCATGTTGAAAAAACCCCCCGACCTACTTGATGCCACGAATACCTACGACTAGCATCACGACCTACCTACGACCTCCTACGACCTCCCACGACCTCGTGACAGCCATGCTGCGAATATGAGTCAAGGGCAAACTCGGCAAAGGTCGTGAATTAGGTCGTGAAAGTGGGACAGGCCCTGAACTCAGCGGGTTAGGCAGCATCTCTGGCGAAAAGGAAATAGGTGACATTTTGGGTCGGAAATGAAACGAGTCTGAGGATGGGTCGCGAATCAATCAAGAATCTATCTATCTCTGCCTTAAAAATATCCATTGACTTGGCCTCCACAGCCTTCTGTGGCAAAGAATTCCACAGATTCACCACCCTCTGACTGAAGAAATTTCTCCTCATCTCCTTCCTAAACGAACATCCTTTAATTCTGAGGCTGTGACCTCTAGTCCTAGACTCTCACACTAGTGGAAACATCCTCTCCACATCCACTATATCCAGGCCTTTCACTATTCGCTGTCATACATCTCCACAGGCTATTGGACGTCTTGGATATATTATTGAAGAGGCCTTTGTTGCGATGTGAGGCTGTTACAGCAGCGTGATCTTATAGAGGTGTACAAAACCAACAGAGGTATAGATCGGGTAAATGCACAGAGTTGCGTGGTGTAGTGTTTTAACCTATTGTGAGAGAATGGAGCAGCTGGGCTAAATAGGGCTCTTAAAGATAGTGGAGTCAGGGGATATGGGGAGAAGGCAGGAACGGGGTACTGATTGGGGATGATCAGCCATGATCACATTGAATGTCAATGCTGGCTCGAAGGGCTGAATGGCCTACTCCTGCTGATGAAGCCGAATTTTAGTTAAAATATAAGAAGATATTAAATTGGCTTCTGGGCTAGCTTACAGCTTATATTTAGTCTCAAATTAGGCTCGCCTCAGGTTGCGGTGTGTGAGATAATAAATCCTATAACCTTGTCTCCCAAGTGACAAGCAGAGAGGAGAAGCTAGAGAGATCTCTGTGAAGTAAGATGCCATAAACCAAATGGCCAATGTTTATGAGGGACCAAATGACAGCGAGGAAGCAGCGAAAGAGCTAGGGTGATCTCTGTGAAGATAAAATGGCATTATCCAAATGGCCAATGTTTATGAAGGACGAGAGGGGAACCAGGGAAGTAGAAAGATAAAATGTCGTAAACCAAATGGCCAATGTTATCTTGTAACATGTAAACAAAAGGCCTTTGATGTGATGCATTCTGTGGAAACCTTTTCCTGTACCTCTGACCATGACTAATGTCTGTGAAATGTGCTAAGGGGACAAAAAAACCCTATTTAAGGCAATGTAATTCTGTTGTTCAGAGAAGGTGGCTGAGCACAGTTAAGTGTCTACATTGGTCACTTGACTGGAGTTCTCCCTCCCTTCCATCGGCCGATGTTAAGTAAAGTTTTGAACTGGTCTACCAAACAGTTTGTGTGGTGTCTGTTTATTAAGAAGCGAACCTGGTTTAGTAGTTATAAAAGTAGCTTTTTCATTGGCGTAGTTATGCAGGCCTCGCTGGGACCACATCAACAGCTGACTGTGCAAGAGGTTGCAGTGGTTGCCGGGATTGGAAGGGAGATAACTGAACTCAATCGGCCCCCTTGTCATACCGACTCCCTAGAAACTCCCGGGAACATCTGTGATCCTTCATCAGACATTGAATTGGTTCCCTGCCGAGGTTCTTAGAAACAGACAAAGGTAAGACCAGTTGGGCTTTATATGTTTTTTTAAGAAGGGATTGTGTATGTATTTTTAAGACAGAATTGTGTATGTATTTTTAAGAAGGGCCTGTGTATATTTTTAAGAAGGACTTGAGCAGTTTCTCTTTCTCTCTCTCTCTGTCTATCTCTCTTTGTTTTCTTTTTTTCTCTCTCTCTACTAAGGGCTCATCGGCCTCGTTGAGACATCCGTGATTTGTCGGGTTGAGATACGGGGGTTGAGGTTTGCGTCTGGCTTATTGAGACATCCGAAGAGTTGTCGGATTGAGAAATAAGTGGCGTTGTATATTAAAGAGTTAAGAAGTCTGCCAGGTTGAGAAACGGGGGTCCCGGATAGCGGGTCTGCTTCGTTGAGACACCTGGGGCTTATTTTAAGGGATAAGACGTCTGCCAGGTTGAGAAACGGGGGTCCCGGTTAGCGAGCCGGCCTCGTTGAGACACTTGGGTCGTATATTAAAGAGTTAAAAAGTCAGCCAAATTGAGAAACTGGGGTCTCGAGTAGCGAGTCGGCCTGGTTGATATATTTGGAACGATTCGGAATTAAGAAGTCTGTTTTCTCTCTCTATCTATCTATGGGGAATGCTCTGGATAACAGTCCAACATATGTGTTATTTGAATCCTAGGTATAATAAGAAATTTAGAATGTTAAGTTACAAGTTGACCAAACGGTTAGGGGATGAAGCCTGGCCAGTAGGGGGAACATGGAATGTAGAGACATTTATATGGGAAAGGAAGGCGGGAAAGAAATGGAAGAAAGGAATTAAAACATGGGACGCAGACGCAGTGAAGAAGCATGAGGAGAGTATAGAGTTTGAAGTTGGATGGATGCTGTATGTAAGAAGGGGATAGAGTTAAGAAACAAGGATAGCACTCGGAAAGGATGGAACGTATTGCAACTAGAATGCCAGTGGGCAGAGGAACAAGAGGAAATAATTAAAAGACAGACAGGAGGTGAGAAACAGGTGATGGTTAGTAAAAAAGAAACCCAGTACTGGTAAATCCTCTGGAGGAGACTTCATGTCTGGCACGACGACCCTATTTGGTAATGAAGATGAGGAGTTAGATAATCTTGGGAGATGTCCACCTCCCTATGCCCTACCAGTAGCAATGGCATCTTTACCTGGGACAGTTCCGTCAGTAACATCCCTATACCTTGAAGTTCTGACCTTACAAAGCTCCCCAGGATTGGGAGCACGGGAATGCCTTTCTGTGCGTAATTTGTTTAACGCATTGATGCTACCAGAACAGCTGGTCATTGTTAAATGTACTGCACACACTGGTGCTGGGGACCCTATAGCAAAAGGCAATAGGTTGCTGATAGTGTATCCAAACAGGCAGCCTGTACATCCAAATGCGTAGTGTCAGCAGCTAAACAGATGCTAGCAAATAGAACGGTCCTGCCAAACATGAAGGAGGTATGTACATTACAGAGGGACGCCTCTCATATATAATAATAACTATGGAAACAAGAGGGCTGTGCCATTGATTCAGCACACCCCGCTTGGACAAGTTGGTGTATACGATACATTTTTACCCTCTTACCCATGCTGGTAAGGAGGGAATGATAGGATAACAAAGGAAATGTGGTGGCAGGCCTCTAATGTAAAATTTGCCAACAAAATAATCCAGGCAAAATAATTAAGATACCCTCAGGGGTGACGCCAATGCCATCACGACCGTTTGAATGCATACAGATTGATTTTATTGAAATGCCAAGGGCCCAGTGTTATAAATATTGCTTAGTGATTTTAGATTTATTTAGCAAGTGGAGTGAAGCTCTACCAACCACTAATAATACTGCTGAAACTACAGTAACATTGTTGTTAATCCCAGGTTTGGCCTACCTACTGTCATAAATTCAGACAATGGTCCTCATTTTAACCACTATTAATAAGGAAATATGTGCACATTTTAATATTCGACTGCAATTTCACTGTGTACACCACCCACAGGCATCTGGGATGGTGGAAAGAGTCAATGGGGATTGCAAAACAAAATTACCCCGGAGGTAAATCCTTTTTCTGACAGGCAACTATGTTATAAAAAATTGGGGATGAAGGGAAATTTGATGGAGAAATGAGGAAAGAGCTAGGGAGACTGAAAAGTCACGGGGAGTCTGACTAATCATGATCTGGATCAATGTCCAATTAGGGTTAGGTAACCAGGATTTTGGTAAACAGAAATCTTGTCAGAAAAAGGGAAATTAAATTACAAAGAGATGTCTTTGAAGATGAAATATTATATACTGCTGGTAAAACAATGTTTTTGTATATATACTGCTGGTAAAACAATGTTTTTGTATATATACTGCTGGTAAAACAATGTTTTTGTATATGTACTGCTTGTAAAACAAGGTTTTTTGTATGTGGAATGTGTGAAATTCAAAGCAATGAGCAAAGTTGTGTGTCACTTTAAGAAGTTTGTCCTTTAAAATGCAAATGGATAGTTTATGGTGTGCTCCGTTAAGAAACAGGCATGAATGGGGGGCGGAGCTATACTCGAATGATAAAATGTGTTGGTTGATTATAAATCTTTTGAACCAAGTTTAAAAAAGACTCATCCTGATTAAAGTGTTAAATGAGATTGGAAATGTCAAAATTACAGAGAAAAAGAAAATGTATTATTGATTACTGATTCTGAGTGAGTTCTTTTGGGAAAGATTGTTTTGATATGATAACAGAGGTTGTCTTTTAAAATGCAAATGAAGCAAGATTACTGTTTTCAAGCAAACAAAAAGATTTTGAAGCATGGGCTGTTTGAGGAAAATGAAGGTAGATGAAAAATTGTCTTATGACTTACAAAAGGGGGTTTGAGGGAACTCACAATGAGGGATGAAAGGTGAGAAGATAAAGTAGATTGGGGAAGAGAACATATTTGGAGAATTGAATATTCAGGTGGAGAGAGCCTCTTCGGATATAATCGAATTAAAGAATAAATTCAAAGGGAAGTGTTAGGAAGGAACTGGAGATGCTGGCAGATCAAAGGAAGACAAAAGTGCTGGAGAAACTCAGCTGGGAACAAGATTGATAAAGGAAAAGCTGCTGTGTCCACCCCCTGGAGAGTGGGGGGAAGCCACCTACAGGCCCTGGGTAATTAACTAATTATGTATGGACGGCAATTAACCCATGTCTTGCCAGATCTACATTCCCAGGTTGGAGGAGTTTTTGCTGGAAACCAGTGACCAAGGCCATAAAAGCTATACGATGATGGTGCTGGGACAAGAAGAAATTGAGACTGTATTGAAAAGAACAACCAAGTGTTGCTAACAACATGAACTGCTGTAAAGATTGAAGATCATCGTCGCTGGATACATTTGATTGACTGTGAACAGTTTGTGAACAAGGACGATGGGCTATTGATGCTCCCTTTATTCTGGGGTGGCCCAGCCCACATGGACTGAACTTTCTTCAGAATGGCAAACTTGCGGACTAACTCACATTTAAAGGATGGTACACACCTCCTTTTAAACAAGATTGAAGTCAAACATGACAAGCGCAGCAAAAATACCCTGTCTACAGACAGTAAGAGGTCTGCAAAGGCCAGTTAAATCTACCTGTTTTTGCCACAACCAAGGCACTGGTGTATTTTTAGCAAAATAGTATATTTGTGACAGGGCATTGTTATGTTGCAAATGCAGTGCCACACAAGAGAAGCATGAACCAGTTACACCAGCACACGGGGAATTCCAAGCGAAGCCGAATAAAGGCTGAGCAATTTTTATGATCCTTTTCCTGTCCTATGGTAGTATCTCAGTGTCACGTCCGGGGGAGGTTGGTGGCCATTTAAAATGTTTGGAGGGACTTGTGGAACGATTGTCCACTATGAATTGATTGTGTTACTAGTGTACTATTAATTTGTCTGATGAGATGCTTATGGTTTTCGTATGTACTCAGCTAGGACTGTAGTTGTTATCAAAATTTTGATAAAAGGATGGAATGATGAAGCCGAATTTTAGTTAAAATATAAGAAGATATTAAATTGGCTTCTGGGCTAGCTTACAGCTTATATTTAGTCTCAAATTAGGCTTGCCTCAGGTTGCGGTGTGTGAGATAATAAATCCTATAACCTTGTCTCCCAAGTGACAAGCAGAGAGGAGAAGCTAGAGAGATCTCTGTGAAGTAAGATGCCATAAACCAAATGGCCAATGTTTATGAGGGACCAAATGACAGCGAGGAAGCAGCGAAAGAGCTAGGGTGATCTCTGTGAAGATAAAAATGGCATTATCCAAATGGCCAATGTTTATGAAGGACGAGAGGGGAACCAGGGAAGTAGAAAGATAAAATGTCGTAAACCAAATGGCCAATGTTATCTCGTAACATGTAAACAAAAGGCCTTTGATGTGATGCATTCTGTGGAAACCTTTTCCTGTACCTCTGACCATGACTAATGTCTGTGAAATGTGCTAAGGGGACAAAAAACCCTATTTAAGGCTAATTCTGTTGTTCAGAGAAGGTGGCTGAGCACAGTTAAGTGTCTACATTGGTCACTTGACTGGAGTTCTCCCTCCCTTCCATCGGCCGATGTTAAGTAAAGTTTTGAACTGGTCTACCAAACAGTTTGTGTGGTGTCTGTGTATTAAGAAGCGAACCTGGTTTAGTAGTTATAAAAGTAGCTTTTTCACTGCACCTATTGTCTATAGTAGTGGAATCAAGAACCAGAAGTCATAGGTTAAATGTGAGGTGGGATATATTTATTAGGGACCTGAGGAGCAACTATTTTACACAGAGGGTGGTGGGTGTCTGGAACGAACTGCCGGAGGAGGTAGTTGAGGCAGGTATTATCACATTTAACAAACTCTGGACAAGTACATTGATGGTTTAAGAAGGAACTGCAGATTCTGGAAAATCGAAGGTGGACAAAAGTGCTGGAGAAACTCAGCGGGTGCAGCAACATCTATGGAGCGAAGGAAATAAGTTGCTTTAAGTACATTGATGGGATAGGTTTAGAGGGAATGTGTGAGAAGGAACTGCAGATACTGGTTTAAACCAAAGATAGACACAAAACGCTAGAGTAACTCAATGGGTCAGGCAGCATCTCTGGAGAAAAGTAATTGGTGACATTTCAGGTCGAGACCCTTCTTCAGACTGGTTTCATTTACAACCCGAAATGTCACCTATTTCTTTTCTCCAGAGATGCTGCCTGACCCGCCGAGTTACTCCAACACTACAGTATGTGTCTATCTTAGGTTTAGAGGGATGTGTGCCAAATGTAGGCAGCTGGGACTCGTGTGGATGGGACATGTTGGTCGGCATGGGCAAGTTAGGCCGAAGGGCCTGTTTCCACACTGTGTGACTATGACTATTTCTTGTTCTTTTCTGCTTCACGTTTTTTTCCTCTCTCTCTCATAAGTGCTTTACCCACAGACTATTTATTTGAAGTCCTGTACATATATATATATATTATGGGGTGGTGTGGTGGCACAGCTGTAGAGTTGCTGCCTTACAGCACTTGCAGCACCGGAGAACCGGGTTCGATCCCGACTACGGGCGCTGCCTGCACGGAGTTTGTACGTTCACCCCGTGACCCGCGTGGGTTATCTCCGAGGTCTTCGGTTTACTCCCACACTCCAAAGACGTACAGGTTTGTAAGTTAATTGTTTTGGGTAAAAATTGTAAATTGTCCCTAGTATGCATAGGATAGTGTTAGTGTGCGGGGATCGCTGGTCGGCACAGACACAGTGGGCCGAAGGGCTTGTTTCCGCGCTGTATCTATAAACTAAACTAAAGTTTCCTGACCAGAAACGTCAACTATGAAAGCTCTCCTGGATGCTGCTTGACCCGTTGACCTCTTAATAAACCCATTTGTCCTCCTCTGTTGAATTCTATATTTCTCCCAGTTCTCCAGTTTACTGCTTCCTCTGGCCAATTTATATGCCTTTTCCGTGGATTTAACACAATCCTTGATTTCCCTCGTTAGCCACGGTTGAGCCGCCTTCCCAGTTTTATGTTTTCGCCAGACAGGGAAGAATAATTTCTGGAGTTCATCCATGCCGTCTTTAAATCTTTGCCACTGCATCTCCACCGTCAACCCTTTAAGTATAATTTGCCCGTCTATCCGAGCCAATTCCCGTCTCCACAACCAGGGGCCACACACAGTTTAAGAATAAGGGGTAAGCCATTTAGGTTTTAACGTCATAATTTCACTTTTATTCCAGTTTATTCTATAACCTGAAAAAGATCCGAATTCCTCTATTAAGTATAATAAATTTGGTAAACTAGTTTGCGATTTTGTGATGTATAAAAGTATATCGTCTGCGTATAGTGAGATTTTATTATTTGAATCTTTGGAATTGTATCCCCCAACGTTCGGATGAGTTCTTATGGTTTCTGCTAAGGGCTCTATCACAAGGGAAAATAGCAGGGGTGATAGTGCACATCCCTGTCTATTGCCCCTTGATAATTGTAATTTTGAAGTGGGAATCTTTTCCACTAGTCACTTTAATTTCATATTTCATGTATCTTGTGGGTTTTTTTATGACTGTTGGCAGATTAATTTCGAAGGAGTTTAGAAGGATGAGAGGGTTTCTCATTGAAACATATAAGATTATTAAGGGTTTGGACACGCTAGAGGCAGGAAACATGTTCCCGATGTTAGGGGAGTCCAGACCAGGGGCCACACATTAAGAATAAGGGGTAAGCCATTTAAAACGGAGACGAGGAAACACTTTTTCTCACAGAGAGTGGTGAGTCTGTGGAATTCTCTGCCTCAGTGGAGGCCGGTTCTCTGGATGCTTTCAAGAGAGAGCTAGATAGGGTTCTTAAAGATAGCGGAGTCAGGGGATATGGTGAGAAGGCAGGAATGGGATACTGATTGGGGATGATCAGCCATGATCACATTGAATGGCGGTGCGTGGGTTTTCTCCGCACGTCACAAAGACATGCAGGTTTATAGGTTAATTGGCTGCAAATTGTCCCGCGCGCGGCAGCCTCGCCAGCAGTTTGTCTGTCCTTTCACCCTTTTTTGTTATTTTTAGCGGATCTTAAAGTATGCTTTTGGAGGTTACTTAATCTTTTTTATGTGGGGGTGGGGAGGGTAAATGGGGAAACCGTTTGAAGAATGGTTTGAAGGAAAGTCTGAAGAAGGGTTTTGGCCCGAAACATTGCCTATTTCCTTCGTTCCATAGATGTTGCTGCACCCGCTGAGTTTCTCCAGCACTTTTGTCTGCCTCTGGTCGCGCATGCGTCTTTTCTCGGAGTCGCATCTTCCCCCCCCCCCCCTCGCGGATTGGTGCGGCCTTTCCTGCCGGAGACCGGCCAGAGCTTCAGCAGCGGCGCAGCGCTGAATTCCATCGCGGAGTATCGCCTTGTTGAAGCTCCGGAGTGTTGGGCCTGCTGACTTTAACACCTTGGAGCTGTGGTTTGCGGAGCTCCCAGACGCGGGCGCGACGTTGACTTTAACATCGTGGAGTCCTGCGATCTTTTTCCGAGGATCGCCAGTGTTGAATCTCCGCCCAGCTCGGCCTGTGGACTCCGGGAGCCGCGGTCTACGGTGGGGAGCGGCCGATTCGGGAAACTCAAAGCCGCTGAGAGTGTTCTTCCGCACCGACTCCGGTGCTCTGATCATCCCGGCGAGAGGGCCTGAACACCGGGCTGCTGTAGCGGCGACTGCAGAAGGTTCAAAGGCACCGACCATGGGTGAACAAAGAGGAAGATGACTGAACTTTATTGCCTTCCCTCACAGTGGGAAACGTTGACTCCGCTGTGTGGGGATGTTCATGTTAAACTCTATATTGTGTTGTGTTTTTTTTATTCGTATGGCTGTATGTTAACTCAAATCTCACTGTACCAATTGGTGCAGGTGACAATAAATGTAACTTGAACTTGAACTTGGATAGTGCTAGTGTGCAGGATTCAATGATTCAATGATAAATTATTGTCACATGTAGGAAGGTTCAGTGAAATGGTCTGTTTTGCAGACGACTCGGTAAAATTATGCAGCAGACCTCACGTCTGTCGCCACGTTTTGGTGCCGACTACGTTGCAAACGTTCACTGAATGGTCCCGTCTAGGGCCGGCCGCCACAGATGCTGTATGACTATATGCTGGTTTACCCAAAAGGTCATAAACCTGCGTCTCTGGTGCTGCCAGGGACAGTTTCTTACCAGCTGTTATCAGGCAACTGAACCATCCTAGCACAACCAGAGAGCGGTCCCGATCTACCATCTACCTCATTGGAGACCCTCCTAAAATTGGCGGAGTCAGGGGATATGGGGAGAAGGCAGGAACGGGGTACTGATTGGGGATGATCAGCCATGATCACAATGAATGGCGGTGCTGGCTCGAAGGGCCGAATTTTTGCCTCCATCACAGTGAGGAGGTGCTTGGTGGACTCACTATGGTGGATGTTAATTTGTGTTTACTGTCTGTTCTGTTGTCTATTATTGTATTATTGTATGTATGACTGCAGGCACGAAATTTCGTTCAGACTGAAAGGTCTGAATGACAATAAAGGAAATTCAATTCAATTCAATTCTATTCAATGGCCTACTCCTGCACCCATTGTCTATTGTCTATTTTCTATTGTCTAACCCCATTCCCCTGCCTTCTCCCCATAACCCCTGACACCCGTACTAATCAAGAATTTGTCAATCTCCATCTTAAAAGTATCCAATGATTTGGCCCCCACTGGCGTCTGTGGCAAAGAATTCCACAGATTCACCACCCTTTGACTAAAGAAATCCCTCCTCATCTCCTTTCTAAAGGTACGTCCTTTAATTTCGAGGCTGTGCCCTCTGGTCCCAGACTCTCCCACCAGTGGAAACATCCTCTCCACATCCACTCCATCCGGGCTCGTTGTTTACTGCCATTTGAGCCATGAAACATATAAGATCATTAAGGGTTTGGACACGCTAGAGGCAGGAAACATGTTCCCGATGTTGGGGGAGTCCAGAACCAGGGGCCACAGTTTAAGAATAAGGGGTCGGCCATTTAGAACGGAGACGAGGAAATACTTTTTCTCACAGAGAGTTGTGAGTCTGTGGAATTCTCTGCCTCAGAGGGCGGTGGAGGCCGGTTCTCTGGATACTTTCAAGAGAGCTAGATAGGGCTCTTAGGCAGGAACGGGGTACTGATTGGGGATGATCGGCCATGCCCTTCGTCTTTGCACCGGCTCCTGCTCTCTATTCCCCCCCCCCCCACCCCCACCCCCCCCCCCCCCTCCATCCTTGAACAGCAGATTATTATCGGCGTTACGTTCCAAAATGTATTCAAGTGGAACTTCAATGAATTACCTGCTTGGCTCACAAACAAGAATGTCATCAGGTGACCCGAGGGCAGTCAGAATGATTGCTCTCAGCACAGAGGCCAAAGTCAGAGATCGTTACCCTGCCAGCGTGTATCCCAATGTTGCCAGGGGAATGAAAACAAACTGGAAGAGATGTGCAAAGAGACGTGGAAATTCAAAAGGACTAGAAATGTTCCCTGTTGGACAAGAGGCAAATGGTGTTCGTAGTTTTGTTCAGCCATGATCACATTGAATGGCGGCGCTGGCTCAAAGGGCCGAATGGTCTACTCCTGCCCCCATTGCCTATCTATCCACGTACCTGTCTAAATGTTTCTTAAACGTAGAAATATACAAACACAGAAAAGAATGGTAGATTGAGCTGATTGGCCCAATTTTGCTTCTATCACTTCTGAACATGAACTTAACTACAATTCCTTATTTCTTCATAGTTCTTGATGTATCTGTTGAGCAAGTGTCTACGAGGCATTCTAATCTCCGTTCATGCCAACCGTGAGATTTGGAACGTAAGCTGTTTATCCCAAGGCCTTCGGCCCAGTAAATGACTCCAAGCAGATAAACATTGCATGGTAAAGTCTTACTGCCTGATAAGATATTGCCACCTCATTTATCACTCCTAGTTCCGCACCCAGGACACGCAGTCGGGACACGGAACCAAAAAACGTGCCAGGAATTTATGGGGCGAGAATGAAGAGGAACTTCAGGAATTTAAATCACCGTCAATCATCCCTTTGATGTTATTATCTGGAGCAAAGTACAGATCTTGACTGAGTCCCCTGTGTGGATAGGATTACAGCTGACTGTGTGCTGCCACCTGATCTCCGCAGAGAAAAAACACTCACACCTCAACTTCTTTCCTCTCATATGAGATGCAATGCGGTGATTTTTTTTATGGTTTAGCGATACAGCGCCGAAACAGGCCCCTCGGCCCACCGAGTCTGCTCCGACCAGCGATCCCCGTACACTAACACTATCCCACGCACACTAGGGACAATTTATATTCACACCAAGCCGATTAACCTACGAACCTGCACGTCTTTTAGGAGCAAAGAGGTCCTTCTGCAGTTGTACAGAGCCCTAGTGAGACCACACCTGGAGTATTGTGTGCAGTTTTGGTCCCCTAATTTCAGGAAGGACATTCTTGCTATTGAGGGGGTGCAGCGTAGGTTTACAAGGTTAATTCCCGGGATGGCGGGACTGTCATATGCTGAGAGAATGGAGCAGCTGGGCTTGTACACTTTGGAGTTTAGAAGGATGAGAGGGTATTCATTGAAACATATAAGATTGTTAAGGGATTGGACAGGCTAGAGGCAGGAAACATGTTCCCGATGTTGGGGGAGTCCAGTACCAGGGCCCACAGTTTAAGAATAAGGAGTAAGCCATTTAGAACGGAGACGAGGAAACACTTTTTCTCACAGAGATTTGTGAGTGTGGAATTCTCTGCCTCAGAGGGCGGTGGAGGCCGGTTCTCTGGATGCTTTCAAGAGAGAGCCAGATAGGGCTCTTAAAGGTAGTGGAGGCAGGGGATATGGGGAGAAGGCAGGAACGGGGTACTGATTGGGGATGATCAGCCATGATCACATTGAATGGCGGTGCTGGCTCGAAGGGCCGAAAGACCTACTCCTGCACCTATTGTCTATCGTCTATTGAAATGTCACCTATGAATACTCTCCAGGATGCTGCTTGACCCGTTAAGTTACTGCAGCACCTTATGGCATTTTGCTATTCGTATTCAAGTAGTCTTTTATTTGTAGGTACACAAAATTGCTGGGGAAACTCCGCGGGTGCAGCAGCATCTATGGAGCGAAGGAAATAGGCAACGTTTCGGGCCAAAACCCTTCTTCAGACTGATGGGGGGGTGGGGGAAAGAAAGAAGGAAAAGGGGAGGAGGAGGAGGAGCCCGAGGGCGGGCGGATGGGAGGGTGGGAGGAGACAGCTAGAGGGTTAAGGAAGGGGAGGAGACAGCAAGGGCTAGCCGAATTGGGAGAATTCTATGTTAATGCCATAAGGACGCAAGGTCCCCAGACGGAATATGAGGTGCTGTTCCTCCAATTTCCGCTGTTACTCACTCTGGCAATGGAGGAGACCCAGGACAGAGAGGTCGGATTGGGAATGGGAGGGGGAGTTGAAGTGCTGAGCCACCGGGAGGTCAGGTAGGTTATTGCGGACTGAGCGGAGGTGTTCGGCGAAAGTCTTTTATTTGTGATGAGACCAATTTCTCAGATTAAAGTTCATATTTGCAGGTCAAATCATCTTTTTGTGGTTCTGACCTACAATGGTAAGAAAATAATTGGAGAAAAGAATGATTTATCTCTGGTCATTGACAATAGGAGCTGTTCTGGAAAAAGCTGCCTGACCCACTGAGATACTCCAGCACTTCATGTGAGTCTACTTCATCAGGGGGAGATTGCCATCTAGTGGCCTCCAGAAGTCTAACTCATCCACTCCCTGTTTCGCGGAGGCATTGTGACACAGGGTGGAGCTGTAGGCTCTACCCTGAATGATCCCGGGAATGAGTGGGTTCACGTATGATTCACTGGATGCTGTTAACAATAGACAATAGACAATAGGTTCAGGAGTAGTCCATTCGGCCTGGATGTGGAGAGGATGTTTCCACTAGTGGGAGTGTCTAGGACCAGAGGGCACAGCCTCAGAATAAAAGGACATACCTTTTAGGAAGAAGAAAAGGAGAAATTTATTTAGCCAGAGGGTGGTGAATCTGTGGGATTCATTGCCACAGAAGGCTGTGCAGGCCACGTCAATGGATATTTTCACGGCAGAGATAGATAGATTCTTGATTTGTACGGATGTCAGGGGTTAGGGGGGAGAAGGCAGGAGAAAGGGGTTTGGAGGGGCTTGGAGGGATAGATAGATCAGTCATGATTGAATGATGGAGTAGACTCGATTTGGCCGAATGGCCTCATTCTACTCCTAGATCTTATGAACATGAATTTTGCTGCCTCACAGCGCCGGTGATCCGGGTTCGATCCTGACCTCCGATGCTGCCTGTACGGAGTTTGCACGGTTATCCCTCTAACCACGAGGGTTTTCTCCAGCTGCTCTGGTTCCCTCCCACATTCCAAATACATCATTTTTGGAGGTTAATTGGCCCTCGTGTGTAGGGAGTGGATAAGAAAGTGGGATAACATGGTGGGGAACTAGGAGCAAGGAGGTCCTTCTGCAATTGTACCGAGCCCTAGTGAGACCACACCTGGAGTAGTGTGTGCAGTTTTGGTCCCCTAATTTGAGGAAGGACATTCTTGCTATTGAGGGAGTGCAGCGTAGGGTTACAAGGTTAATTCCTGGGATGGCGGGACTGTCATATACTGAGAGAATGGAGCGGCTGGGATTCTACACTCTGGAATTTAGAAGGATGAGAGGATATCTCATTGAAACATATAAGATTGTTAAGGGCTTGGACACGAAGATTGTTAAGAGGCAGGAAACATGTTCCCGGTGTTGGGGGAGTCCAGAACCAGGAGCCACAGTTTAAGAATAAGGAGTAAGCCATTTAGAACGGAGACGAGGAAACACTTTTTCTCACAGAGAGTGGTGAGTCTGTGGAATTCTCTGTCTCAGAGGGCGGTTGGGGGCCGGTTCTCTGGATGCTTTCAAGAGAGAGCTAGATAGGGCTCTTAAAAATAGCGGAGTCAGGGGATATGGGGAGAAGGCAGGAACGGGGTACTGATTGGGAATGATCAGCCATGATTACATTGAATGGCGGTGCTGGCTCGAAGGGCCGAATGGCCTACTCCTGCATCTATTGTCTATTGCCTATTGTATATAACATAGAACTAGTGTGAACGGGTGATCGATTGTCGGCGTGGTCGCGGTGGGCTAAAGGGCCTGATTACAAACAGTATCTCTAAACAAATTTGAACTAATTGAATCTCCGAGCTCATTAATGTTGCTTGAGGCCAACGTTTCTCTGCTCTTTCTGGCTTCCTTGCAGACACCACGTGCTTTGAAATTTGAAGCTTGTTAACAAATCCTACTTATCCTCTCAAAACGCACGCCAAAGCAATGCTAACAAGAGTGGAGAGATATTTTTTTTCTCTATCCCAGTGGCAATTTTAAACTATTCAACAAAGAAGCCAATGTTTCCCAATGTAAAACTTAATCAGATATAGAAACAAGGAACTGCAGATGCTGGTTTACAAAAGAGGACACAGAGTGCTGGAGTAACTCAGCGGGTCAGGCAACATCTCTGGAGAACATGGATAGGTGACGTATCCGGTCGGGACCCTTCTTCAGATCCTTTTGTTGCACAAACCAGTCCCACCCTCATCTGCATCCACCAATACAGTGTTGTACTTCCGGTGGCGCTGGTACCAGCAGCCTCCACCTACAGCCCGGTATCTTTTTGTTTTTTTGTTTATTTAGTTATGTAAAAGTGTGTTTTTTTGTGGGTTTTTTGTGTTTTTATGTGGGGGAAGAGGGTACGGTGCGGGGGATACCGTCCTTCAGCCGCTTCCTGGTTAAGACGCGACTATTATTCGAGTCGCGTCCTCGCGCCCCCTCCCCCCCCTCCCCCAGCGGCCTACCTAGTGGATTAGCGCGGCCTTTCCTGCCGGGATCGACCAGAGCTCCAGCAGCGGCGGGACAGCGCTGATACATCGCGTGGCTGGCGATGCCTTACCGGGGATCACCGTCTGGAGCCCGGAGTGCTGGACCTGTGGCACCGACATCATGGAGCTGTGGTTCGCGGAGCTCCCAACGCGGGCGGCGCTGTTGGACAGCGCGGGGTCCTGCGACTCTGCCCGGCTCGGCCGCTGCGGGCTCGGGAGCTGCGGGCTCGGGAGCTGCGGACTCGGGAGCTGCGGACTCGGGAGCTGCGGACACGGGAGCTGCGGGCTCGGGAGCTGCGGACACGGGAGCTGCGGACTCCGGTGGGAAGCGGCTGATCAGGAGGTCCGGGCCGCTGAGGAGGAGGATGTTCACCGTCGGGGTTCGGCGTCGGCGTTCCACCAGCCCGGCGAGAGGGCCTGAACATCGGGCCACCCGGGGCGTGACTGCGGGTGCTAGGAAGGCCTCGACCACGAGTGAACATCTGGGAAGAACGGAGGGGAGGCTGGCTGGACTATGTTGCCTTCCTCACCTTGGTGCCACTGTGTTATGTTGTGTCGTGGACTTTCACTGTTTGTGCTTTTTTTTAAATTCTATTTTATTTTTAATATGTTTTATCATTTATCATTATTTATTTATTTATTTATTTATTTATTTTTATTTTTATTTTTATGATACTGCCTGTAAGGGAAATTAATTTCGTTGTCTCTAACTGAGACAATGACAATAAATTTGAATACAATACAATACAATACTATCACTTACCACGTGCTTAAAAATTGGAGCTTGCTAACAAATATTACTTATCCTCGCAAACGTGTGGAGATATTTTGTTCTCCATCATGGATAGGACATAATTTGGAGGGATATGGGCCAAACGCAGGCAGGTGAGACTAGTGTGACTGGAACACGTTGGCCAGTGTGGGCACGTTAGGCTGAAGGGCCTGTTTCCACGCTGTATCACTCTATGACTATGATTCCAGTGGCAAATTCATATCTTTCAATAAACAAGCCAATGTTTACAAATGCCAAACATTTCAACTCCCCTTCCCATTTCCATACTGAATCTAAATGTGTTGCCAATTCTATGTCTGTCCCACTGTGTTGTGAATGATCCATGACTCTGACAATGCTAACCAAACTAATTGTGGGCTCCTGGGCCCACATCATCTCTTTAACTCCCCCTCCCATTCCCACACTGACCTTTCTGTCCAAGAGTCATAGAGTAATAGGGTGATACAGTGTGGAAACAGGGCCTTTGGCCCAGCTTGCCCACACCGGCCAACAATGTCCCAGCTACACTAGTCCCACTTGCCTGCGCTCGGTCCATATTCCTCCAACCAGTCCTATCCATGTACCTGTCTAACTGTTTCTTAAACGATGGGATAGTCTCAGCCTCAACTACCTCCTCTGGCAGCTCGTTCCATACACCCACCACCCTTTGTGTGAAAAAATTACCCCTCGGATTCCTATTAAATCTTTTCCCATTCACCTTGAACCTATGTCCTCTGGTCCTCGATTCCCCTACTCTGGGCAAGAGACTCTGTGCATCTTCCCGATCTATTCCTCTCATGATTTTGTACACCTCTATAAGACCCTCATCGTCCTGCGCTCCATGGAATAGATACCCAGCCTGCTCAACCTCTCCCTATAGCTCACACCCTCTAGTCCTGGCAACATCCTTGTAAATCTTTTCTGAACCCTTTCGAGTCTGACAATATCTTTCCTATAACATGGTGCCCAAACCTGAACACAATATCCCCCCTGTGGACGATAACATCGGGAGCTGACCTGGTTGGTGACCGAATCCGAACTCCAACCACAGCAGCTTCGTCTGCCCCGAATCGTGGGGCCTGAATCGGCCCGTTGGCGGGGCCTTTCATTGCCTGGCCTGGCGCGGCTTGAAACTGGCCGTGGGATCTTCCATCACTCGACGGAGGCTTCAACATCGGGGGCCTCGATTGCATCGATGCAGCAATGTGACCGCGGGGCGGTGGAAGATCCCACGGCCGATTTTAAGCTGCTCCGGGCCGGGCGATGAAAGGCCCCGCCAACGGTCCGATTCAAGCTCCGCTCTGTGATCTTTGCTCCACTAGGACGTCTCCCTCCTCCAGTCATCGCGCTGAATCATCATATCCACCCCCCCCCCACCATTGCCTGCTGACCGACGTCTCTCTCGTCCAATCGACGCCCTCGATCATCAGTCCCGCCCCGCTCGTGGAAAGCGGAGATTTTCAATAGATTTTTTTTCACCGAATTTGAAAATCCGGATTACAAAACATGCGAGGGGGGGGGGGGGAATAGTCCCCCACCTCTTAAAACATGAGGGGGACGTGTCCCCCCGTTCCCCCGGCATTTCCGCCCATGGCCCTGAAGTATTAATATTGATTTCTCTAATTTAAGGCAACCCTTGCATCCCCTACCTCTCCGTCCCTCCCCCACCCTAGTTTCCTACAATTTTCACTGTTCATACCCTTTCGTTATCACCTGCCCCACAGCCAACAAAGGACCATTGTGGGCTCCAACTTTCCACAGTCATCGGTGCCGACTATGATTTGTTCAGAACCTTTTCATACCTCTTGTTTCCCTCTCCCCGACTCTCAGTCTGAAGATGGGTCTCAATCCAAAACGTCACCCATTCCTTTCCTCCAGAGATGCAGCCTGACCCGCTGAGTTACTCCAGCATTTTGTCTCTATCTTCGGTGTCCCAATGTAAAATATTTTGTTTGAAGTTCAATGTAATCAAGGGATAGAGCACCATCTTGTGGCTTAAAGAAGTCTACCACTTTCACTCTGTCTTTAATATCAGGCAACAGTTAAATTAATGAAAGCAATCTGGTAATTTGCATTAGTGCTAACTTCCTAATTTGCTGGTGCCTTAAGTATCTCAATTTGAGCTTCAGAATAGTTGGCTATTAGAATTAAAAAAAATACTTGGTTAGACTAAATGAGTAGGAAGGAACTGCAGAGAGACACAAAATTCTGGTAGTAACTCAGCGGGTCAGGCAACATCTCTGGAGGACATGGATAGGTGATGTTTTGCATAGAAACCCTTCTTCGGTCTGAAGAGGGATCCGACCTGAAACGTCACCTATTCACCACCATACTCTGGAAAAGCTTCTTCCCTACTGTTATCAGACTACTGAATGGTCCTTCCGTAAGCTCGGTCTAGTCCATATCTTCAAACCAACCTTATTGCAGATATTGGATTTTTACACTGAAATTGTAAAGTTTTTGTGTACGAAATCATGAGAGGAATAGATCACGTGGACAAAGAGTCTCCTGCCCAGAGTTGGGGAATCGAGAACCAGAGGACATAGGCTTAAGGTGAAGGGGGAAAGATTTAACAGGAACCTGAGGGGTAACTTTTTCACATGAAGGGTGGTGGGTGTATGGAACGAGCTGCCGGAGCAGGTAGTTGAGGCTGGGGCTATAGCAACGTTTAAGAAACATTTAGACAGGTACATGGACAGACAGGTCTAGATATGGGCCAAACGCGGCTGGTGGGACTAGTAATTTGGACGTTTTGGCCGACGTGGGCAAGTTGGGCTGGAGTTATGACCTTATGACGTTCCTTTAGGAAGGAACAGAAGAGGAATTTCTTTAGTCAGAGGGTGGTGAATCTGTGGGATCAGCGAGCTTGGAGCCCATCCAATGAGTGAGCTCTAAGAATTAGGACTGTCCAATCAACCTATACTGAGCCTCGTCCAACCAGTGAGCGGTGAATCCTGTCCAATGAGTGAACACCAGGGTCCGCACTCGACCAATGAGCGAGCTCTAAAACCCCAGCCAATCAGCAAGATGTGAGTCCTTGTCCAATCAGCGAGCTCGGAGAGCAGAGCGTGACCAATCAGTGAGTCTGTGAGTCCTTGCCCAATCAGTGAACGCGGAGAACAGGAAATGCCCAATCAGTCATCTTCACTTCTTGTCCAATCAGTGAGCACCGCTCCTTGTCCAATCAGTTAGTCTGTGAGTCCTTGGCCAATCAGTCAACGTGGAGAGCAGAACACTGCCCAATCAGTGAGCTCTGGTCCTTGTCCAATCAGCGAGCCCCACTCCTTGTCCAATCAGTGATCTCAGGGGCAGGGCGTGACCAATCAGAGTGAGTCCCGCCTCCGCGGCCCGGGAGGGGCGTGTCTGACCAATGAGCGTGGCGGCTGGACGTGAGCGGCGGGTGGCGCGGCCAATGGGAGGCGGGCGGCGGAATTCTCGCCAAGCCGCGGGCCGGAGTGTGTGTGTTGTGTTGTGTTGTGGGGCTCGGAGACAGGGACGGACGGACGGAGCTCGCTGCCGGAGATCGGAGCTTAAGACACGGGGATCGATGGGCTGTTATGTCGGGGGCTGGAGATCGGAGCTTAACACACGGGGATCGATGGGCTGTTATGTCGGGGGCCGGACGATGCTGGGATCCGAGGCCGGGGAGCAGAATCTGCAGCTCCGCAGTGACAGGTGATGATGTGCCCCCCCCATCACACTGTACACACACACACAGGGCCGGTGCTAGGAATTGCGGGGCCCAATTAGAAAATTGATGGCGGGGCCCCTACTCTAGAAAAGTAAAAAATTTATGTATGTTTATATTTCGTGTAGTATGCTCGTCTTTAACCAGAAAAAACATTAAATGCTTGATATACTAAAATTTTGAAAAACTATATGAAAGTGTCACACATCTAATAAAATGAGCGGCACTTTGAAAGATTGAATGTGTGTGTTTATGAGTGTATGCGATTGTGTCTGTGTGACTGAGTGTGTGTTTGTGTGTATGCGTCTGTGTGTGTGTGTGCATGGCCGGCCTTAGGGGGTTTAAACGGTTTAGAGATGTTTAGAGGGCTTCAGATGGGTTCAGGCGTGTTTACAATTGTTTAGAGGGGAATAGAGGGAAATAGGGGGGCTAGAGGGGGTTTAGAGGTGTTCAGAGGGTCCCAGAGTGGTTTAGAGACGTTATAAGCCCCCCGTGAGAAATTGTATTTCTCTGAAATTGAAGATAGACATAAAGCTGGAGTAACTCAGCAGACAGGCAGCGCAGCGACTCTGGAGAGAAGACCCTTCTTCAGACCGAACTGAACTCGCGTCGGTGAGAGTACTTGTGATTGTCTGAAGAAGGGTCTCGACCAGAAACACAACCCTCTCCCCAGAGCCGCTGCCCGTCCCGCTGAGCCACCTTCAACTTCAGAGCCAAACAAAAAACACAGTGCTGGAGGAACTCAGCGGGCCAGGCGGCTGCCTCACCCGCAGGGTTTCTCCAGCATTTTTGTCTACCGCTAAACATCAATGATTCCGGGAATGCTGAGGGGTCAGGGTGATAGAGAGGGAGTAGGAGAACTAGAGAGAGACGAGACGGGGAGCAGGAGAGAGAGCGCGAGAGAAAGAGGGAGGGAGGGAGTGAGCAAAAGACAGAGAGACACAACGTGGGTCGGTAGGTGAATGACTAACCTGCACACCAGGAAGAAGCCCCTTCTCGCGGTCCGGGGCCCTCACTCATGATGGTGAGTTAAATGAAATTCTCAACGTGTCATCGATCTACATTCCTCAGTAATGTAATTGTGTTTTAAACAAGTATTAATGACGCCGCGTGAATTTTATTCAAAGGAACACGGCGTCATTAAATGAGTCTGAAGAAGGGTTTCGGCCCGAAACGTCGCCTATTTCCTTCGCTCCATAGATGCTGCTGCACCCGCTGAGTTTCCCCAGCAATTTTGTGTACCTTCGATATTCCAGCATCTGCAGTTCCCTTTTGAACACGGCGTCATTAATACTTGTTCAAAACACTATAACATTTACTGAGGAATGTGGATAGATGCAGATTCATGACTTCGCATAACAAGGTGTTAACTACTTACCGTTAAGAAGTGCTAACAGCACTAGTTAACAAATCGTTTGTGTATGATGGCCGTGCAGTGGTTGTTATGCATGTTCGTTTAAAAAAATTCCGGATGGCGAATTTAAAAAAATCTTTATTTAACAAAGAGAATTCATATTTCCGTACGAAATACTGAACATTAGTGCGGGGCCCCCATTAGGCGCGGGGCCCAATTGGGAGCAATCGGTCAAATCGGCTTAACGCCGGCCCTGCACACACACAGACTGTACACACACACAGACTACACACACACACACACAGACTGTACACACACACACACACACTGTACACACACACACACACACACACACACAGACTGTACACACACACACACAGACTGTACACACACACACACACACACACACCCCCCACACACACACACCCCACACACACACACCCCACACACACACACCCCACACCCCACACACACAGACTACACACACACACACTGCACACACACCCCACACACACACACACTACACACTACACACACACATTCACACACACACACTGAACACACACACACACACACACTGTACACACACTATACACACACACACTGAACACACACACACAGGGCCGGTGCTAGGAATTGCGGGGCCCAATTAGAAAACTGATGGCGGGGCCCCTACTCTCAGGGACGGCCTTAGGGGGTGCGGGGCCCAATTGGGAACAATTTTGGTGAACCCCAGATTCCCAGCCAAGGTGTGTCAGCCCAGTTATTTAGTATATATTATGAAATTGTACACTAGGGTGTGATGGATTCTACACTGTGTGAATCTCTCCCGCTCCCTCCCGTTTGACTGTCAGTAGCTCCGCTGCTTCCAACCTTTACCGTAGCAGCTAATTACCATTAAACTGCATTATGTGATTGGACACAATGCCCTTGGAGACAGCGGCTGATTGGACGGGAGGAGATCTATTTGTGATTGTACGGGAATTTTAAAGCAAGCTGGTTGGTGATTGGATGCAACCCCCTTAGAGACAACGATTGATTGGCCGCCAAACAAAATTGTCAAATCTGTAACAAAAATCGCGGGGTCGGTGCGAACTCAGTGGATCTGGTTGTATCTCCAAACTAATCTGGTTGTATCAACCAGACTATCTGGTTGTATCTCCAAACTAAACTGGTTGTATCAAGCAGACTATCTGGTTGTATCTCCAAACTAAACTGGTTGTATCAAGCAGACTATCTGGTTGTATCTCCAAACTAAACTGGTTGTATCAACCAGACTATCTGGTTGTATCTCCAAACTAAACAGTATAACATGCAGGTACATTCATTTAAAATTCAGTGATTATTTCACATGATTTCTCACTGTGTAAAGCTCAATATCTGACCAATTTCTGTTTAACACGTTTGGTCTGCCGTGAGCATTTTTCTCTCCCAAAATAGTTCACATCTAGCAAACCGATTAACGAACCAGACAGCAGTTGGACGCAGTCATAGAAACATAGACAATAGGTGCGGGAGTAGACCATTTGGCCCTTCGAGCCTGCACAGCCATTCAATATGATCATGGCTGATCATCCAACTCAGTATCCTGTACCTGCCTTCTCTCCGTACCCCCTGATTCCTTTAGCCACAAGGGCCACATCTAACTCCCTCTTAAATATAGCCAACGAACTGGCCTCAACTACATTCTGTGCCAGAGAATTCCAGAGATTCACCACTCTCTGTGTAAAATTTTTTTTTCTCATCTCAGTCCTAAAAGATTTCCCCTTTATCCTTAAACTGTGACCCCTTGTTCTGGACTTCCCCAACATCGGGAACAATCTTCCTGCATCTAGCCTGTCCAACTCCTTAAGAATTTTGTAAGTTTCTATAAGATCCCCCTCAATCTTCTAAATTTTAGCGAGTGCAAGCCGAGTCTATCCAGTCTTTCTTCATATGAAAGTCCTGACATCCCAGGAATCAGTCTGGTGAACCTTCTCTGTACTCCCTCTATGGCAAGAATGTCTTTCCTCAGATTAGGAGACCAAAACTGTACGCAATACTCCTGGTGTGGTCTCACCAAGACCCTGTACAACTGCAGTAGAACCTCCCTGCTCCTATACTCAAATCATTTTGCTATGAATGCTAACATACCATTCGCTTTCTTCACTGCCTGCTGCACCTGCATGCCTACTTTCAATGACTGGTGTACCATGACACCCAGGTCTCGTTGCATCTCCCCTTTGCCTAATCGGCCACCATTCAGATAAAAGTCTACTTTCCTGTTTTTGCCACCAAAGTGGGTAACCTCACATTTATCCACATTATACTGCATCTGCCATGCATTTGCCCACTCACCCAGCCTATACAAGTCACCTTGTAGCCTCCTAGTTTAGAGGGGTTTAAACGGTTTAGAGATGTTTAGAGGGCTTCAGATAGGTTTAGAAGTGTTCAGAAGTGTTGTAGAGGGAAATAGGGGGGGGGGGGGGATAGACGGGGTTTAGAGGTGTTCAGAGGGTCCCAGAGGGGTTTAGAGACGTTATAAGCCCCCCGTGAGAAATTGTATTTCTCTGAAATTGAAGATAGACATAAAGCTGGAGTAACTCAGCAGGACAGGCAGCGCAGCGACTCTGGAGAGAAGACCCTTCTTCAGACTGAATTGAACTCTCGTCGGTGAGAGTACTTGTGATTGTCTGAAGACGGGTCTCGACCAGAAACGCAACCCTCTCCCCAGAGCCCATGCCCGTCCCGCTGAGCCACCTTCAACTTCAGAGCCAAACAAAAAACACAGAGTGCTGGAGGAACTCAGCGGTCAAGGCGGCTGCCTCACCCGCTGGGTTTCTCCAGCATTTTTGTCTACCGCTAAACGTCAATGATTCCGGGAATGCTGAGGAGACAGGGTGATAGAGAGGGAGTGGGAGAGCTAGAGAGAGACGAGATGGTGAGCGGGAGAGAGAGAAGGAGGGAGAGAGAGAGCAAAGCACAGAGAGACACAACGTGGGTCGGTAGGTGAATGACTAACCTGCCCACCAGGAAGAAGCCCCTTCTCGCGGTCCGGGGCCCTCACTCATGATGGTGAGTTTAAAGAAATTCTCAATGTGTCATCGATCTACATTCCTCAGTAAATGTAATTGTGTTTTAAACAAGTATTTATGACGCCGCGTGAATTTTATACAAAGGAACACGGCGTCATTAATACTCATTCAAAACACAATAACATTTACTGAGGAATGTGGATGGATGCAGATTGATATAACAACTTGTTAACAACTTCATGTTAAGAAGTGCTAACAGTACTAGTTAACAAATCGTTTGTGTCTGATGGCCGTGCAGCGGTTGTTATACATGGTCGTTTAAAAAAAAAATCCGCATGGCGAATTAAAAAATATAATCTTTATTTAACAAAGAGAATTCGTATTTCCGTACGAAATACGGAACATTAGTGCGGGGCCCCCATTAGGCGCGGGGCCCAATTGGGGGCAATCGGTCAAATCGGCTTAAAACCGGCCCTGCACACACACACTGTACACACACTATACACACACACACACACACACACACACTGTACACACACACACAGCCACACACACACACTGCTATCCCACGTTGATCATTCATCTATCTGTCCACTTATTTGCTTTTTACTTTTATAACATTTATAAAAAAACTTTTTTTAACTATTATTTTTATTTAAAAACTTTTTTAAACTTTACTTTAATGTTTAAACTTAAAAAAACACACTTTTTTAAACTTTAATTTAACTTTTAAAACTTTTTTTAAACTTTAATTTTACTTTAAAAACGTTAAAAAACTTTACTTTTATCTTTAAAACTTTAATACATTTTTTTACTTTCTACTATCTTATTTACTTTAGCGGCATAATCAAGGAACAGTTTCACCCTGGCCATTCCCTCTTCTCAAGTCAAGTCAAGTCATGTTTATTTGTCACATACACATACGAGATGTGCAGTGAAATGAAAGTGGCAATGCTCGCGGACCTATGTGCAAAAAGACAACCAAACAAACTGGTTGTCCCTGGTGAGATAGGCGTTTACAGTCCGAATGGCCTCTGGGAAGAAACTCCTTCTCAACCTCTCTGTTCTCACCGCATGGCAACGGAGGCGTTTGCCTGACAGTAGCAGCTGGAACAGTCCGTTGCAGGGGTGGAAGGGGTCTCTCATCATATTGTTGGCTCTGGAGTTGCACCTCCTGATGTATAGTTCCTGCAGGGGGGCAAGTGAAGTTCCCATAGTGCGTTCGGCCGAACGCACTACTCTCTGCAGAGCCTTCTTGTCCTTGGCAGAGCAATTCCCAAACCAGATGGTAATGTTCCCGGACACTGTACACACACACCCCCCCCACACACACACTGGACACACGCACACACACACACACTGTACACACGCACACACACACACACTGTACACACACACACACACACACAGTAC